>NC_062232.1:76585558-76885558 GCF_902686445.1 Sciurus carolinensis | reverse complement strand
AAATGGGAGAAAATATTTTCAAATCATATATTTGATAAGGCCTTAATTACAGAATATGTAAACATTCCCCTAACTCAACAATAAAAATAACTCAACTAGGAGTAGGCAAAATATGTAAATAGATTTTTATCAAAAGAACATATGATAACGGCCAACAAGCACATGAAAAGATGCTCAGCACCATAAATCACTAGAAAAACGCAAACCAAAACCACAAAGATATCCCATTTGATATCAATCAGATGACTACTTTCAAACAAATGGGGAAAAACGTTGGCAAGGATAAAGAGAAATTGGCACCCTTGTGCTTTGCTGTTTGGAATGAAAAATGGTGCAGTCACTGAGGAATGTGATCCAGTAGTTCCTCAAAAAAATTATATGGGGATTTATCATATAATCCAACATTTCCACTGTAGTTATTAGCTCAAAAGAATTGAAAATAGGAACTCTAACAGAATTCCCATTGGAACATTATACCATTGTTCATATCAGCATTATTTACAAAAGCTGAATGTGGAAACAGCCTAAATATTTGTTATTAACTGATAAATGAGTAAACAAAATTCTGATACATGCTGCAAAATGGTTGAACCTTGAAAATGTTGTACAAAATGAAGTAATTTTCCACTTGTATGAAATATTTAGAATAGTCAAATTCATACAGACAGAAGTAAAATGGTAACTCCCAGAGGTTAAGGGAAAGAGGAATGTGGAGGTAGCTTTTAATAGATGCAGAGTTTCAGTAGAAAAAAAAGTTGACATTTGGAGGTGATGGGTGCACAGTGATGTGACAGTAGTAAGGGCTACAGGTCTGTATACATAAAGATAGTTAAAATGGTAAATTTTATGTTATGTATATTTTATCACAATAAATGAGTAAGTAAATTAAATACATAGAATACAGTAATAATTAAGAAGATGAAAGTTATTAAAATAGACAGCATGCTTATGATTAAATCATGGTTTATTATTAGACTAAAACTCAATTCTGTAATTTCAGGGAACATATATATAGGTCTATAACATTTTGTGGGAGAGCAAAATATAGATAGGCTATCAAAGAAATTCATTATGTAAAAATTTTGATTGACAACTAAAGACATTACACAAAATGTTCTTACTAACTGCCTTCAAAATGTATTTCTTAAATTATTCCTGAAATAGAAAAATTGGTTACTTCATTATTCTATTAAAGTCTAGCTAGAAAACTTCAGCTTTTATGCAATTAAATCTTCCAATTACTTCATAATATATTGTACTAATGAAGGTTTTCCAGACAATCAGAACCTACTGAGTGCACAGAGAGAAAGAGAACAAGATTTATTATAAGAAATAGGCCCATGTAATACTTAAGGATGAAAAGTCCCAAGATATGCACTTCACGAGCAGAAACCCAGGAGTGACAATGATGTAATTCCAGTCAGTCAAAAAGGCCGGGGAAATCGTGAAAGCCCATGGTGTTAAGTTCCAGCATGAGTCTGAACTTCTGAAAAGCAGAAGAGCTTGGCTTGTGGTTTAAGTTCTAGTACAAAAACCAATAGCCTCAGTATTCCAGAACAGCAAGTTTTCACTTATAATCCAAAGGAAGGAAAGACCAATTTCTAGCAAAAGTAGCCATGCTGGAAGTGTTTTATCTTAGTCTTTTTGTTCTATTCAGGTCTTCAATTGACTAAATGAGGCCTACCCATACTAGGTAAAGGCATTCTGCTTTTTTCAGTCTACCTATTAAAATATTAAGCTCATTTAGAAACACTCTAATGAACACATCCAGAATAATATTCGACCCCAAATATAGGCACCTCCTGACCCAATCAGGATGACACATAAAATCAACCATCACAAATTGACTTCTTTCAAATTGGTCCCCATCTTCTAAACCATATGTAGTCTCCAAAGAAATGTACTAATGAAAGCATAATTCTCCCTAATATAATGCAGACTATGGTTTGTCTTACAATTTTTCAAAATTACAATAGCATGAAAGCATATCCATACAGCCATTGTTTTTCACTATAAGTACAGTATTCAATAAATTACATGAGATACTCAACTTTATTATGAAATAGGTTTTGCATTAGATGAGTTTGCCACACATATGCTAATGTAAGTGTTCTGAGAACAACTAAGGTAAGCTATGATGAGGTTTTCCTGATGATTCAGAGGCATGAGGAGCTCAAAGGCACAGTGAAGCAGTCTTACCCTTCAGTTGGATGGAATCCTTGTTGTGATTCATGGAGGAAGTATTCTTCACTTTGGAACCAAGACACCCAGCCTGTAGAGAATAATATCTCAGAAATAGGAAGTACAAATTTTGCCACTGGTTCACTAGAGGTAACAGTGAGTGGTGCCACTTCCATTTTTACCCTTTTATTCCTGCACCCATGAATCCTGGCTATGAGAGAAAAAGAATCAAATATTAGGCTGATTTGGAACATATACAGAATTCTGGAGAAGCTTTCTTAGGTCCTGTAAGGTATTGCCATCTGTCTGGTTCTGTAGCTCAGTCATCAGAAGACAATTCCACCTGTTTTTCAGGCCTGCTATTTCAAGATGGTACAGAACATGGTAAGACCAGTGAATGCTATGATCCCAGGCCCACTGTTACACTTCACTTACTGTGAAGTAAGCTTATTGATCAGAAGCAATTATTTGTGAAATAACATGATGGTGGATAAGGCATTCTGTAAGTTAATGGACAGGAATTTTGGCAAAAACATTAAATACATAGAAAGTATATCTGTATTCAGAGTGTCTATTCCATTAAGAACAAACTACTACCCCTTCCATGATGGAAGTAATTCAATGTATTCCACCTGTCACCATGTACTTGGCTGATTACTCTGAGGGAATGGAGTCACATAGCATATTCAATATTGCTCTCTGTTGCTACGGGAAGATTGGGCACTCAGCAGTGGACATAGGTGATTCAATCTTGGTGAATGGAGGTCCCTGCTATCAAAACCAAGTATTACCTCCATTCCTGTCAACTAGACCTCTTTGCCATTGGGCAATAACAGTAGAGGCTAGGAAAGGAGGGTGGTTGGTATCAAAAGAATGGTTCATCCTGCATAATGGATTATTAAAATTATTCTCTGCTATATTCACAATTGATGAGCATTCACATGGGACACAAATATCTTCACTTTTTTCCCATTAAAAGAGGTCTATCCACATATCTCTTCTCTAAATTTCTTTACTAACGATTTGCCAAACTTGGTCCTTTATTTCCCTAAGTGCCCAGCCAAACAATTGGCCACAGCCCATAAATATAGTATATAATTGCATTTAAGGACATTTGTCCTTCCAAGAAAATGAACAGCCAGGTGCAGTGCTCAAATTTTTGCACAGTAAGATGATTTTCCTTCACCATTGCCCTCTAGGGATATCCCAGAAAAGGGCCATAGTATTCCAGCTGTCCACTTTCTGGTGGCTCATGCATATCTTATAGAATCATCTGAAAAATAGGTCTGGATCTTCTCTTCCTCTGTCAAATGATGATAAGGAACTAATTCGCTATGACCCACAGGTTCAGGTTGGGAGAGAGAAGGCAGTGCAGCAGGAGTACAAGTCATAGGCATTTATCACAATTTCATGCAAAATACTTATGACTCAGGTGTCTTGGGCCAATCTCACATATACCACTTCCATTCAGTGAGGGACTAATGCTGCATACACACAACTTTATGGCTGAGTTCATGATGGAAAGCTGAGGTCACATGGTAATATCGTGGCCCATGGTTAAGTGTTCTGTCTCTACTAAGGCCTAGCAATAGCTAAGAGCTGTTTCTCAAGAATAATAATTATCTTTAGAGAATGGCAAGGCTTTGTTCCCAAATTCTAAAGCCTTGAACTGTAAGTCAAATATAGGTACTTGCCAGTATCTAAATAGCATTCCTATTTGCTGGTAAAATTCAACCACTGTATGGATCATACTGTCCAAATGGCAGAGCAGCTTGCATAGCAGTCTGGACCAGGTTCAATGACTTCTTTTGTTCTGGGCCCCACACAAAACTATCACATTTTCATGTCACTTGGTGGATAGTCCAGATTAATACACTCAAATAAAAAGTACATTTCCTCCAAAATCTGGATCTACTGAGCATTATGTTTATATTTGGGAATATACGAAGTTCCAAATGCAGCAGTTTTTCCTTTACCCTAGGAAAAAATATCTCAATATCTCAACATGCTCCATACTACTGAGCCCTAGAAATTTCACTGACCTAGAAGACCATTAGATTTTAGTTGTACTTGTTTTCCCTATTCTGGCATACAAATTTCTCATCAATAGGTCTAGAGTAGTTACTATTTCTTGATCACTAGGTATATTCAGTATAACATAATCAACAAAATGGGCCAATGTGCTAGCTTGTGGAAAGAAAAGGTGAACAAGATCCCTCAAAACTGTATTATGGAAAAACATGAAGAGTTATGTAACTGAGATAGGACAATTAAGATGTTTTGCTGGCTGTGCCAGGTGAATGCTTCTAGTGGTCTTTCTAACAAATATAAAAAAAAGAGTATCTTCCAGATATAAGGTGACAGGAGATGTTTTAATTTCTTCAAGCAATGAACAAAATCTGGTATGGCAGCTGCAACTGGACTCACTACCTGGTTACTTACAATAACTCACTGTCATTATCTAAGATTCTTCTGTCTATACACAGGCTAACTAGGTAGGCTGAATGGGAATGTGATAGGAATCAGGAGACCTGCATCTTTCAAGTTCATTGTTGTGGTACTAATCATCATGTTCCTTCCACTAATATATTATTCCTTTTGGTTTACTGTTGTACTATGTTGGAACAATACTATTGATGTCCACTTGGATTTTCCTACCATCATAACCTTCACTCAACATGTCACAGAAGTAATAGGAGGATTCTGCCAGCTACTGAGCATGTGTCTTGCAAATATGGATTCATGAAATGGGCAATAATCCCAGAATAATTTGAGGGAAGTTACTGGATCTACTATAAGGTACCCCTGAACCAAATTCTATTCATAACCTGACTCCCATAATCCCTTTCTTTGACTGGTGGACCCTAGTGATATTTTGGGTCTCCTCGACTCATGTCAGTTCAGAGCCAGTGCCCAGTATTCCCAATAAGTTCTGATTATTTTCTTTTCCCCAGTGCATAGTTACCTGGGCAAAGTCTGTAGTTCCCTAGGTAGAAGACTGAGAGGAATATTTACAGTATATTTTTTTTGTCCATGTGCCAGGGTCCTTTGAAAAGCGGACTCAACTTTGTCTTTAAGAATTTCTAGGTCTGTAAACTGACTACAGTGTGGAAATTGATTGTCTGTCACTCTCTGCTTTTTATTCTCTCTATATACATGTATTATTTATCTTTTGAGTATATAGACATTTACTTGAGGAAAAGTTTTTTTAAAAAAGAGGACGTATAGATTCTCTGTAATTTATCTTTCCCAGCATGAAGCTCCGTGAAGAGTAGAGAAGATACTACAGCTTGCTGGAAATACCCTGTTGAAGAAATGATCCTTTAAAAAGAAAGAGTTTTTTATTTCGTGGCTTTCTGAAGTCAGCTGGGATCAATTCTTTCTCTTAGTGGTGTACCAGCACCCCACCTCCGCATTTTTTCCCCCCTTCAACGAGTAGTATCTCCTGTCCTACTCAGTTCATCGTTTACCAGGTACCTGTCATAATCCCCACAGTAGGATTCCTAATACACTTGAAGTGTTTGGTAAATGTTCAAGAAACTTTAGTAAGTGTCCCTACTTCTCTATTGATTACATAAAAATTGATCCCAAAGTTTGTTGGTTTCAAACAACAAATGTGATACCTCATAATTTCCTGAGTTAAGGATTCAGTCAGGACTTGGCTGGGTGATTCTTGTGTGCAATATGCATGGAGGTCACTTTCTGGTATTCCCCACATGGAGTGCTGCCCTTACTCAACTAAGAGGCTTCATTGACACATCAGTTGCCCTGGTGGGAACAGCTGGAAGGCTGTGTTCAGTTAGAACTGTCAACCAGAGTGCATACAGAAGGTCTCTCTGACACGGCAACTTCATTGATCAGACACCTATTAACCAAAGCAGAAACTGCATGGCATTTTAGGAGCTACTCTCAAAAGTCACTTAGCCTCATATCTGCTATCTTTGTTATGATGAAGCATTTAAAGCCAGAATTAAGGACAGGTAGTTAGTGTAGAAATAGGGGATCGGTCAAATCAAGGAGATGAAGCCATGAAGCCATCTGCCTCTGGAAGTTGGAGACTGCCCCTGGTGTCAAGGATCTCTGGAGCTCACTGTTTACCAAATTTACTTGCCTTTATCAAGGAGTGCAAGCATGGAGCTGCTAATTAATGTCCCCTGGGACCCTACCTGCCTGAGTCACCTTGGCCCTCCCCCTGCCCGTGGCATTTCACTTAATGCAAAACCAGGCTTAGTCACATAGGCAGGAAGGAGAGATAAGGGGGGAGAGAACTGGAGAACAAAAGAGACTTTAACCTATAAAAGATGTAGGTGCGCTCACTTATTGGGACTTTAGAACATCAGCCATGGCCCCCTTCTTCCTTCCGGGAGAAGTCTGTATTATTACCTTTAAATAAAGCCTGCTTAATATGCTTGCCTTGGCGTGCTTCTCTAGTGTTCAATCTTCAACATTAGAAGGAGCAGAACTCGTTACCGTTAAATGGCGGTATCACATTCACTAACCTAACTTAATTCAAAGGGAAATACAATGGATGAAGGAAGAACCAAAGACTTTTGCATCCATGTTTAAAACTACCACAGTGTGCCTTGAGGTCACTTACATTGACATTTCTCTCACACCCCAAATACATTCATCCTTTGGAGACTCTCATGCTATAATCTTATCCTATTACAGCATCAGGATATTGTTTGAGGACTGGATCTCACCTAAAATCATGTCCAAGGGCAGATGAAGTTCTATCTCCTTGGGCTCAATTCCACTTATTCTGAAGAACTATGAACTTCAGAAACAATGTGTTGCCTCCCCAGAAAGCACATGAAAGAGACTGTGATGGAACACCCTAGACTTGTCCATTTGATAAGGGAGTAAATAGAGACTGGGCAGAGGACAAAAGGGATGGATAGAAGATGGTGTATGAGTCCAGGGTGTTGCTGAATAGGAGGAATAACCAGTAATGTTCTGTAACATAGGATAACTGTGTTTAACAACAATTAATTAAATATTTCAAAAAGAACTAGTAGAAAGGATTTGAAATCTTCCCAATACAAAGAAGATATATGTTTGAGTTGACAGCTATGCCTCCCACCATGCAATGTATACATTATATATTGTATACATTTACAGATATATTGAAATGTCACACCACAGCCCATAAATATGTATAATTACTATGTGTCAATTAAAAGTAAAAATGCATTTAAAAGGAGGGGGTAAGTAGGAGGCATGTGCTGGTCACTAGTTGAGCATTTCTGAAGTTTGGAGCATACATATTGTCAGTGACATGAATAGGGCTCAGTTCTATATCTTAGTGGTAATTTTCTTTTTTTTTCTTTTTTTTTTTTTTTTTTTTTTTGCGGTTTTGGGGATTGAACCCAGGACCTTGTGCTTGCAAGGCAAGCACTCTACCAACTGAGCTGTCTCCCCAGCCCTTAGTGGTAATTTTCAACAATTCTTGGTTCAGCCCTCTGAGTAATCCTCTCTTTTCCTAAAATGCAGGCAGTTTGCAGCTAAGTAACATTCCGGACCTATTCTATGCACCAGAAGTTTGGAGTTTCAAGTCTCTCCATTTTTAGTGTCCCTATTCCTGATAGTCATAGTTGATATACTTTGTTTTAAAAGCTTTTGAGATACCTGTGTATCAATGTCTAAATCAACTCCATTAGTCAAATACCATACATACATGCCAAAAAAATCTATATCTTGGGCTTTCTTTTGGGCAACTCTGGGAAGTACCCTTATTTGTCTTAGAGGAATTGTTGTCTAGCTAAAAGGAGTCGAGGCATTCTCTTAATGTTCTTGGCTTTCTGTATAAATGAAAGTATGTTGGGGGCATTGACTTAAATCTTTATGCCATCTCAAGAAAGATATCTACAGCCTAAACCTGGATTCCTTGAGGCTATGCACCACTTATAGTGCTGAAATTTGATCTTTTTTTTCACTCTACTTTTTAATTCAGGATAGACTTTCATTTACTTTATCTAGAACTTTTGGCTATACAGATCAAATAATTTAGTACATCTCCCATCTATTTTACTTCTATGAACACCATAATCAACTAGTCAAACAAACCATTAGATTTGCAGGAGTCAGACTATTCTGACAACTGTTTTGATTCTGTTATTTATTATGGCAACAATACTCACCTTTACTTTGGCAATTGAGAACCCATTTTTCTCCTTCCATGCATCATTCTGATTGTATTTACATTTTTCTGTTAAAATCTGCAGCTTCCACTATAAAGTCTGGTTCACAGAAAAGAATAATCACAGAGTTCTTCAAAGATTCCAGGGCTCCCCTTGAAAATTTACTTCTCACAGTATTGGTGAAAGGTATGTTTCCTGGACTTTCTCAGTGTGGTCAAGGTAAATTTTAAATGACAAATGCATTCTAACATTCAAATTTCCCTAATATTACAATTCTTTCCTGTACATTAAACAAAGGCAAGTCCAGCATTCCTAGCTCACTCACCCTGGGTCAGCCAACCATAATGTTAAATCCCTTTCTAATATTAGATAGAAAAATCTGTGTTGTTGAGCTCATATCACTAAATTCTATCTAATTCAATTGTATGTTCCCTTACCATTATCCCATACCATTAATATTCCCCAAGTTCTATCTGGATGCACTAGAAATCTTGAATAGTTGATAGTTGTTTTTTTTTTTTTTAAAGGTAGCTCACTTCCTCTTTGGTCACACTTCATACCTCACCTATAGAGGCCTACTAAAACATGTGTATAATGGATGTAAAAGCAAAGTAAGGTGGTGGTATTGATTTGTAATGAGACAAGGAAATAATAGGAATTGCTATAGTTGTGTGTTATGCAGTAATAATAAGCTGTATTTGGTATTTGCCTGAACTTGTAAAACTAAAATAAAGGCACCTGGTGACAAACTTTCTGTGTGGCAGGATTACACTCCTGAACAATGCTGATATGAACCTTTATCTATGATTTCAGTGGTGGCTCCTAGTATAGTCGTGTTCTGGTCTTTATCAATGAAGACCAGAACATGACTGGGCTGAAAATCACTACTTAAACCCCTGGACTTTCGGAGCAAACTGTCAGCAGCCCCATGACCAGAGGACTCCAAGTCACTCTGTCTGTTGACTGCCCCGGCTGCTGTCCACTCCATCACTGATTGCTGATCGACTGTTGTCACTAAGGCCAGCCAACTGACCGCCTCTCCCGCAGCAATGACTGCCACTCAGCCTCCAACTTATTGGACACCCAAGGACATCCAAAGACATCTGAGGAGCTGAGAGAGGCTATGGCTGAGAAGAATCCCCTCAGTCTTGACTGAGTTCTTGGCTAAGAGATGTTGCATTGAGTAAGTCCATGGGGATTGGACTCTAGGTGAATAAGGGAGTGAATCTTCAATGTATTTGTAACTTGCTATTATCAGGAATGTTGAGTGTGCATTGCATGAATAAAATCCACTTGTTGGAACCAAACTTGATTCCTCTCTTACTCACTGCTTGCGACAGTATTCTAATGATATTTAGTGTAATCTTATAAAGCAGCATAGTCAAGAATTAGGGAATGATATCAATGCTTCCTCAAGCAATGAGAGTTAATCCTCTAAGGCAGGGGTGGAAGAGAGGCCACCCTCTTCTCCCTGGGGCTAGAGAGGCCATTGTCACTGAAATGCTGAGGCCACTCATATTGGGTCTGCAGATACTTCTTCCATTGGTAAAAACACTTCTCAGAATTTAAAGGCTCAGTGTCCCAGCTTTATCCAAGTCCTCAGATGTTTTCATATTACAACTTCCACGACCCTGTTCCTTTTCAATTAACGTATTGATTTTAACAGTAGATACTCTACAAAGCTGGGAGTTCAATTTGCATTACAATTCAGTCTGTCACAGGATGGGATTCTGCATTTGATTTGCAACAACCTCAGCCCTGCAACTGCAGGAGATAACTTCAGGGCACACATGGAACCTTTCAAAAATTTATGTGGCATTTTAGAAGGGAATTTTAATTCCTGAATTCATCATTTTATTTCCCCACTTTGTCTAGTGACATTAGGAGCAACCAGCTCATCTCATTATATTCATTAAATTGCTAAAAGCATTTGAATATACTCTATGCACAGTTATTCAGTTCCTTGCATCTTATAAATGGTTGATTAGGTGTATCCAATTGTGATCTTTTGTTTATCTCCTGTTATGGTTTGGATCTGGAATATACTACCAAAAATTTATGGTTTGAATGCATGGTCCTCAATGTGGTGAAGTTCAGAGGTGGGATTTTAAAGCAATGATTGGATTGTAAGAACTTTGACCTCATCATTGGATTAATGATTAATTGATAAATGAACTACCGGTAGGTGGGACATAGTTGGAGGAAGTAAGTCACAAAGGGCATTCTCTAGAAGGGTTTTTCTTTCTCCTGTGCCCACATGAGCTCCCAAGATGCCAATTTGCTCTGCCATGCCCTTCCACCACGGTGTTCTACTGCATCTCGGGCCTAGATCATGAAGTCAGCAAACCATGACCTCGAAACTCTGAAACCATGAGCCAAAAGAAATCTTTCCTCCTCTAAGTTGTTCTTCCAGAGTATTTTTGTCACAGTGAATAAAAGCTGATTAACACATCTCCTTTACTAAATTAAACTATGCCCTACTGGCACTCTCTTTACTACTAGAGATAGAGTTGGTATCATTTTAAAATGCAATCAGATTAAAAAGCCACTTCCAGAACCCCTAAAACCAATTCAGAAAGCATCCTTAAATTTTTGTTCATCTAGACTTTAGAAATTAAAATTTGTATAGCAAGTGTTCTCCAGAGAAACAGAACCAATATATATACACACATATAATAAAGAGGTATATTATAAGCAATTCCTCATGCAGTAATGGAGACTGAGAATTCCCAAGACCTACATTCAACAAACTGCAGCTCCAGAAGAACATTTGGTAGATCCTGTCTTGAGTCCAAGGCTTTAGAATGAAAAAAAAAAGTTGATGGTATAATTTTCAGTCCAAGTTTAAAAACCTCAGAACCAGGAGAGTCAAGAGTGTGAGTTCTAATTTGAACACTGGCAGGTTTGAGACTCAAGAAGAGCCAGTTTTTCTGTCAAATTCAACTGCAGGAAAAGACCAATGTCCCCCCTCACAGAGTCAGGCAGGAGGAGTCCTGTTACTCAGCCCATTTGCCCTATTTGGTTCTTCCATTGATTGACTGAGGCTTACTTACATTAGGGAGGAGAATCTGCTTTACTTAGTTTACCAAGTGAAATGTTAATCTCATTCAAACACGTTTTTACATATATATCCAGAATAATATTTGACCAAATGTCTGTGTACTCCATGCTCAAATGACATATAAAATTAAACATCTCACATATATTTAGCCAACTCTTCTTCTTAAGAGTGAAATAATTCACAATCTCTGCTTCCTATTGCTGAACATTTAGGTGCTTCCATTACTTATTAGAAATTTACTATTTTTAAAAAGAAATTCACATATGTTCAGCCCCAGGGATGCAAAAGCCCAAGTGTACTGTTTTGATTCCAAAGAAAAAACTTGGAGAACACAATGGAGAAGTTTTCAACATTTTATCATTCATGTACTCCTCAGCAGAGGCAGAGCAGGATACAATAAAGAGCTTCATGTTGCCTACAACCAGAGGAAATATATAGGATATGCTGCATGCCCACTGCAATGGGGGAGTTTTTCAGATGTTTTATGAGTATATTCTTTTACTTTACTAATATAATCACTCTATTTGATCCTCACCTATAGGTTGAAGGCAAGGGAAGTAGTCAGCTTCTGCCCTCCATTGCCTTCTTCATCATATTCTGTATAATCCTTCTTATCTCACTGCAAGCTTTCCTAGGCACTTTCTTTTACCCCAAAAAGTAAAAGAAATGAGGTTAAATTCAACTTATTCATTTTACTAACTTCTTAATGTCAATGTAAAAAAATGAGTATCTCTTCTGTACCCTAGTTAAAATATATAATTGTAGAAGTATGCGTATCCTTTGAAATCATGTGGTTCAACCTCTTCCCATTGCAGGGTACAGCAAAACAAATCACACTTAAAATAGGTCACATTTTATACAAGTCATATCCTATATGTATCCTTTTATACTGAATCATCTGAATATGACCATTGGAGCTTTACTACTAGCTCTGAAATAATTAAATATCTAGCTCCGAAATGAGACATAGATATGCTGACACATCTTTGTAGCCATATATTAGCTCCAGTTCTTCCACCGATATCTAATTGTGAAGTACTCATTTTGACTTATCCTTGTCAATAAAAAATCTCCTTTATAGTGTCTACAGACCTAGGTTTTCAAATATGCCATTTAATTATTCAAATTTTAACCAGTTGTGTTTCTATTGTTTAGACCACTCCAAAGTTAAGTAATTTGAATTTGCAAGAGACTCAGAAATCTGTGAAGGGAATTACATGCCCAGACAGAACTTCCTCATGTAGCTGTCTTTTCATCAATATCCAACAAACTTGATATATGATTCAAAGCACTAGAAAATTGATTTTTTTTAGTCTAATAAGAGTTGTTATGGTTCAGGTAGAAGAGAACTTAAAATGATAGTTCACACTGACTAAATGATCAATGTATGTATCAGAATGCTAATTAGGAAGATATCTTTGTTGGGGTCTTTAAGCCCCCTTGCTCTTCTCGACCAGTGACAAGGGAAGGGAGCACTCCCCAACAAGGTCAGACCGGGAAAGGTAGGGCTGACTGACCACCCGCACCCAGCCCTCCGGGCAGAGGGCAATCAGACACGTCAGGGAGACCAGTCACAGCAGGAACTCGTTTATTGAGGAAGTCACACAGCTTTTATGTAGGGTGGGGGCTAGGTGGGAACCAATCAGCTTAAAGGTCAGCAAGGCAGGGGTGGGGGGGGTGGGGGGGTGGAGGGGATCACGCAGGTGAGAGTCCCATAGGACTATATGGCAAGCACGAGCTGATCACGTTCGCAGAACTGTTGTTAACCAATCCCTGACGGTGGTCCGATTTATTGTCATTAACTATTGAAACCGCCTTTGAGGGCTTGATCTTGCTCACCCGCCAGGAAGTAAGGAGTCAGCCTGAGTTAGTTAACGTGTCATTAGTCCCAACATATCTTTATAGTCATCAGAATACCAAATAAAGGTTAGAAACATCCCAGCATCAAGGTATACTGTCCAACAGAATTAATAATCAGAAGATAGATTAAAGATTATTAAATTAGATCAAGAGATATGTCCCTTGAAAGAATTTATCCCTGTTATAGATAATTTAATTATTATAGATAATTTATTATTATAGATAATTGAGCCATAAGAGAGTGGGTTCCCTAAAACATTGGGGTTATAAAGATATAGTGTCACTTCATTAAAAACTAACACATTATATTTTCTAGTTTCCCCTGACTACCTTTCTTCTGCCAAACCTTTCTTCAGAGATGTGATGACATGACTGATTATATTATAGCTTCATTCATTTATATTCTAGTTTAGTCTCAGCCCTAATAGTAACCTTTGATCTTCTAATTAGAGTGAAGAGATTTCAAGATCTTCATGGATGACATATTTGAAAGTATATTAGTAATATCTGTAAGGTGGGGGTTGTGTCTTACTCATCTTTCTACTCAGTACCAAGATCAGTATGTGATTCTCAGTGAGTACTCAAAGTAAATACTTTTTCAACAAATATTTCTGGATTAGATTTTGAACTACTGATGTCACATTCTCAGAAGTAAATTTTAGCTCCATTCCTATACATTGATATAAATATCTTTCATTGAATATATTACTGATGTGTACTTTGAAAGATTAAATCACATTTCATGGGAGGATCACTTGAGCCCAGGAATTTGAAACCAACCCAGGCAGCAGAGATCCCCCACTCAAAAACTACATTACTTAAAACAAAATATTTTAAAAATCACATTTCAGTTAATATTTTATGAACTCATTTCACAGGTGCCTAAAATCAGCTAACAATTTGGTATATTCACCTCCAATTTATATTGCATTATATTGGGAAATAACTTTTAGGAAAAAAATCCTATAATGTTTAGCTTTAGAGAATTATAAATTACTTGGGAGGTGAGGCAGGAGGTTTCTTGACCCCACCTGGGCAACATAGCCAGACCCTATCTTTAAAATAAAATGAACATCAATGAAGAACAAGAAATTGAACCTTTCAGAGACAAAGTGATTCATATAATAAAAAAAATTCTGAAATGTATTTCAAAGACCCTGAATTATTCAAAATTTTTCTATTCTTCCTGAGTTCTCAATGGAATGGAAAAATAAGAAGTCACTGTAAGAGGACATCAATCATTTTGTCAAGCGCATATTTATTTTCAATATAGTCCTCTGAAGTATCATCTTATTTTCTTTGTTTTTATGGAGCATATGGTTTTCCCAAATGTTTTTCAAACCAAACAAAACAAAGCAAAACACTTTCTGATAATTGTAAAAGTCTTATATCCACTTTTTGATTTTTAATGGCTACACTCACTTATAATTCACATACCTTACATGTGCCCAAAGTATGTAATTTAATACTTTCTGTATATTCAAAGAGTTGTACCATCATCACCACAATCTAACATTAGAACATTTTCATCATTCCATTAGTGGTCACATTACATTTACTTCCCTTCCACCTGTGGGCAAACACTAATCTACTTTCTGTCTCTGGATTTTACTTTTCTGGACATTTCTTATAAAATGAATTATAAAATATGTAAGGTCTTGTGACTCACTTCTTCCATTTAATATAACATTTTCAGGTGTCCTCCATATTGTTGCTTGTGTCAGCATTTCATCCCTTCTTATGGATGAATAATATTCCATTAGATGGATATGCTGCATTTTGTTTACTCATTCTGCAGTTGATAGACATTTGGGTAGTTTCCACTTCTTTGATATTATAAATGATGTCACTAATGAACATTCATGTAATCAAGTGTTTTTTTATTTGCTCTTTTTAGTTATACAAGACAGTAGAGTATTTTGACATATCATACATACATGGAGTACAACTTCCCATTCTTGTGGTTGTACACAATGTGGAGTGATACTGGCCATGTATTTATATATGAACATAGGAAATTATATCTGACTCATTCTACATCTTTCCCATTTCCCCCACTACCCACTCCAGTCTGGTGAACCTCCACTCCTCCGTCCCACTACCTATGGTGAGTCAGCATCTGCATATCAGAGAGAATATTCAGTCTTTGGTTTTGGGAATTGGCTTATCTCACTTAGCATGATGGTCTCCAGTTTCATCCATTTACCAGCAAATGCCATAATTTCATTCTTCTTTATGACTGAGTAATATTCCATTGTGTATATGTACCACATTTCCTTATCCAATCATCTGTCGAAGGGTACCTAGGTTGGTCCATAACTTAGCTATTGTGAATTGAGCTGCTATGAACATTGATGTGGCTGTGTCAGTAGAATATGCTGATTTTAAGTCCTTTGGGTATAGGCCAAGGAGTGGGATAGCTGGGTCAAATGGTTATTCCAAGTTTTCTAAGCTATCTCCATACTCCTTTCCAGAGTTGTTGCATCATTTTGCAGTCCCACCAGCAGTGTATGAGTAAATCCTTTCCCCCTACATCCTTGCCAACATTTACTGTTACTTGTATTCTTGATAATTATCATTCTGACTGGAGTGAGATGAAATCTCACTGTAGTTTTAATTTGCATTTCTCTAATTGCTAGTTATGTTGAACATTTTTTCATATACTTGTGAACTCATCATGTTTCTACTTTTGTGAAGTGCCTGTTCAGTTCCTTTGCCCATTTCTTGATTGGGTTATTTGTTTTTTGGTGTTAAGTTTTTTGAGTTCTTTATATGTCCTGGAGATTAATGCTTTATCTGAGGTGCAGTTGTTAAAGATTTTCTCCCATTCTGTAGGCTCTCTCTTTATGTTCTTGACAGTTTCCTTTGCTGTGAAGAAGCTTTTTAGTTCGCAGCAATTTCATTTATTTATTATTAATGTAATCAAACTTTTGTGTCAATGCATGTTTTCATTTCTCCTGGATGTGTTCATAACTTGAATCCACTTTTAATATTATTTAAATTTTCAAAATAACTACTAAAATAAAACGATAATTTCTGAAACTACACCTACTACTTTACACACATTATATTTTTATGTCTTCTAGAATGGTGATTTGTTCTTCCAAGTCTGACAACTATATTCAGATCTGAAAGTCAATCACTGTGTTAAAAGAAATTTGGTCAAATACATGATTTGACACATCTATTCATCTATTCATTTACTTACACATATGATCATTCAACAATTATTGAAGGTCTAATCTGTATTAAGAATGTGCCTGAAACTTCCTTTATATCCAGAAGTGTATCATGAGTTCAAGTATTACTTATGAATTAAACAATTATGAAGATGAGTTTCAGCAAAAGGTTTATTTGGACTAATCTGGTTAGTTGTTGTAATCATGTTTTTGGTTTAAGCAATATTTCCAGTGTCTTATACATTTTTCTTGCAGCACAGAATTTATATCTATATTTTAAAAGGAAAGACAGGGAGCAGCTGCAAGTACCTTTCCATGAAAAAGTTGTTTTCATAAATAAATTACTTTTAAGTACATTCATTAGTAGGTATATAGGTTTTCTCCCCATTTCACAGGAAAACCAAGCCTCAACCTAAACACATTTAGCTTTGAAGAAAGAATAGCAGTTTACCAGTTAGGGGAAAAAAGGAAAGTCTGGTTGAAGAAATAACAACTGTCTCATTTATAAATTGCAAATATCCTTCAGAGATTCATATTTGAAGTGGATCTTCTCCCACAGCATGCTTCCTTAGTACTAAGGCTCATGAAGACATTAAATAGGTCTGTCTTCCTTATTCAATATGCTATTCCTCATGTGGGTTTTAATTCATTTGTTCCATGCTTTAGCTCAAATATCATCTCCTCGGTTGGGGCCTCACTTTTCTTAAAATAATCTCATTCTCCCCCATTGACTATTCTCTATAATAGTTCCTTACAGCTCCTTATTTGTTTCATTATAACTTTTCAGCAACAGAAATTATTGTATTTACTAACTTCCTTATTGGATCTTTACCTTTAACATATAACCTCCATGAAAGTAGAAATTTGTGTTTTATATTTCTAATTTCTACAATACTTGCACATAAGATTAATCCTAGTAAGTAAATATCTCTATATATAAATTCATTGGGGTTTTATATATTATTGTATAGAATATATGCAATGTATACAGCATATTATAGATAATATACATGATATATATTCTTAATAAATATACATATATATGTATCATGAATACATCTGTGAATATATAAATATATTTATTTATTTACTGCCAATGAGATTTAACCTAGGCCTTATGTATGTGAGGCAAGTGCTCTATCACTGAGTTATATCCCTAACCCCTTTAATAAGTATTTTTAGAAAACAAATACTGCCTGGGCATGATGGCACACACCTGTGATCCCAGCAGCTTGGGAAACTGAGACAGGAATATCACAAGTTCAAAGCCAGCCTCAGCAACTTAGCAAGACCCAGTTTCAAAATAAAGAAATTAAGAAAGGACTGAGGATGTTGCTCAATAGTTAAGTGCCCCTGGATTCAATTCCCCAAAACAAAACAAAACAAAACAGAAACAAACAAAACCAAATACTAAAAAAAAATTAAAAATTTAGGAATTAGAATAGAGTATGCCTTTGCTAACATTTGTTATAAGGAGAAAAATTGCAGACACTGATATTGGTTCCCAGACTCTAGTTCTTCAGATTGTATAACACATTTCGCTGATGTATTTTGACTGACTGGATAGTCTGTTATTTTGGAAACATTATCTGTGCACTTAGATCAGGAGTACCCTTTATGTGTAGAAAAGCAATTCCACTTAAGTGTTCTTTCATCTTAACCAAAATTATTTTACAGAAATATTTTTCAGTAGCTTCAATACTTGAATGAATTAAGATAGAGGATTCAAAATGGTTTGGGAAGCAATCACTTTTCTCTAGTGTTCTTTCTCTATTCATTCTAATCATCTGATTCATGTAGCATGCTAGGATGCTACCTACTAGTTGAAAAGTGGAATGGATATCAATTCCAAAAGAGTCTTAAAATAAACACCTGACCTCCATTTATTCCAGCCAAATAAAGACTTGAATTCTAGTAGCCAATACAATTTATTTTAATGTTAACATAATTATGTCAGGTTGTAATATGAAAGAGCTGTAAAATTCTAATAGTACATTAATAATGGGGACTGATCTTTTCATCTCAATACAGTAGGTCAATTATATGATACAATTGAATTCAATGCAGGTGAAGGATAGTAATACATTTCCATTAAAATGTAAAAGGTTTTATACTTTCAGTAACTTTTAATCTACTACAATGATATATTCATTTGCTCAAAACATGAATGAGAAAGTACTTCAGACATTTAGCCAAAAGGAAATGGAGAAATGAAGCTTTCATTTTTAGCCTATATGTTCATATGATACAATGTGACATTTTTATTTGAGAAGGAAATTTTAGGTACTTAAAAATGATCAAATGTCACATTGAATCAAATGAAGCAACAAATCTATCCACATACAATGAGTTTTGGTAGGGAAAAGGAGAGAGTATGTGATGCTGTTTTTGTTTTGTACTGGAACTCAGGGATACTTTACCACTGAGCTACCTGCTCAGCCCTTCCTTTTATTTTATTTTTTAAATTTTGAGACAGGGGCTTATTAAATTGCTGACACTAGCCTCAAATTTGCAACTCTCATACCTCAGCTCCAGAATCACTGGGATTACAAGTGTGTGCCCATCTATTCAATTCATCTTTTTTCTAGAATAAATTATAGAACAATTGACTATTTACTCATTTGACAAGAAAAAAAAATTTAATGCCAAAGCAAATTGAACAGTGGTAAAGGATATCAGAAAGGAGTTTGAAATAATTCTTTTTTATAGTTTATGAAGATATAAGAATAGAATTCATATAATATACTGACCCAAATGGACCTTAATTTGCACTACTTTTTTTTTTTAGGCAAAACCAACTTTAATCTGTAGTAAGGTATGCACCATAAGAGATACAAATAGAAGCCAAAACATGGGGCAAATTCTTCTGCAAATGAACCCCTTAATGGTATACCTGTAAGGAATACTGACTATTTGAACCAATATGTAGGACCAGCAATCAACTGTGCCACAAAGTACAACAGTACTTCTACAGTGCTCATAGGGACTCTCGTGTTATTTGTTCTCCTACTTTTGTAATTTGTAATTACTCAGTCCTGCATCAGATAGCTAACTAACTACAACTTTGATCACATTATCTTATAATTTAGTATAAAATATGTCCAAATGGTATTACTACTTGTTTCCACTTTAGCAATACCTTCTCAACAGTGGGAATCATTAGCATGTAGTATAATTTAATTTAAATAAAGAATTACTGTATATATTATGTTTAATATTTATTGAATTTTTATATTGAGTGATGTAAAATGTGAAAAAAGAGCTTTTTATCTCAGTTATTTTAAAAATGAGGTCAAGGCAATTTTTGCCTTAACAAAGAGGTGAGGACCAAATAAGCATGTACATGTATTTATTCTTTTGACAATTTAAAAACAATCTGGTAATTTTTATCTACATGATTTACTTTAGCATTATGGAACTTTACGGGAGACCACAGAAGGATTTAAATGTAAGAAAGGAGTCAATTCAATTCCTTATATACTTAGAAAAACATTTCAAAACAAATAAATAGTCAGAAGAACACAGAACTGAGGTTGTAGCTCAGTGGTATAGTGTTTGCCTAGCATATTCAAGGCTCTGGGTTTCTTCCCCAGAACTGAAAAAAGAAAAAAAAAAATCACACAATTTTGACATAGAACTTTTTTCACAAATGGTATGCATTATGCATTTTTTTTTTTTTTGGTACTGGGATATTGAATGGAGGGACAATTTAGCAGTGAGCCACATCCCCAGCACTTTTTTTTTTTTTTGAGACAGGATCTCACTACACTGCCTATGACCTTGCTAAGTTGCTGAGGCTGTCTTTGAGCTGCAATCCTCCTGCCTCAGTTTTCCAAGAAGCGGGGATTACAGGTGTACACCACTGCAACCAGCAATATCATGCATTTCATTCACTTATTCATATAAGAAGTATTGAATATCTTCTCTATGGTGAGAAAGATGCTAAGTTCTGGAAATGATTAAATATGATATATAAGTTCACCTACAATAGGTTTTACAACCTAGAAGGCAAGATAGAATTTATATTAATTTGATGTGATTGCTTCAAAGGAGAACCAAAAGATGCATTGAGACTTTATATGATTTAACTGTGGCAATAGCATACACAGGCAAGTGAAAAACAAAATACAATGGACAATTAAGAAAATGATATACTGGTACCAAAACAGGCATGAAGACCAATGGAATAGAATAGAAGACACAAAGACGATCACACATAAATACAGTTATTTCATGCTAGACAAAAGTGCCGAAACCATATGTTGAGCAAAAGATGTCCTTTTAAACAAATGGTACTGGGAAAACTGAAGGATCTATATGTTATAGAATGAAATTTAACCCCTATCTCTGACCCTGCACAAAAATCAACTCAAAGTGGATCAAAGACCTAGGAATTAGGCCAGAAACACTGCACACACTAGAAGAAAATGTAGGCCCAACAGTCCAAAATGGCAGCTCAGCAACTGACTTCCTTAACAAAACAACTAAAGTGCAAGAAGTAAAATTTTAAAAAATCAATAAATAGGGTGGCATCAAATTAAAAAGCTTCTTCACAGTAAAGGAAACTATCAAGAGTGTGAAGACAGAGCCTGCAGAATGGTAGAGAATTCTGCCACCTGCTCCTCAGATAGGGCATTAATACCAAGATATGCAAAAAAAAAAAAAAAAAAAGGAAAAAAGGAAAAAGAAAAAAAATAAAAGACAATAAATGGGCAAAGGAACTAAGTGGACACTTCTCAAAAGAAGAAATAAGAAGGATAAATAAATAGATGAAAACAATATTCAACATCTGTAGCAATTATAAAAATGCAAATTAAAACTACACTTAGATTTCATCTCACTCCTGTAACAATGACAATTATCAAGAATATGAGTAGCAATAAATGTTGGTGTGGATGCGGGGGAAAAGGGTACACTCGTATATTGTTTGTGGCACTGCAAATAGGTGCAACCACTCTGGAAAGAAGTATGGAGATTCCAAAAACTATATTGGAATGGAACCATCATATGACCCAGTTATCCAAAGGAATTAAAATCAACATACTACAGTGACACAGTCACATCAATGTTTATAGTAGCACAGTTCACAATGAATCTGACCTTTCGTATGTATATATGTTGATATACCACAGTGAATCTCACCATCATATACATTTACAAGACACTAACTTAAAAAGTACATGTATGTAAATAAAAACAGAAAGCTCAGTAGAGTAGAGAGAAGGGAATGGGGGTGGGAGGAAGGGGAAATACTGGTGACTGATTAAGAACAAATTATATTCCATGCTTTTACAATTATGACAAAATGAATTCTCTTGTCATGTATAACTAAAAAGAACCAATTGAATATTAAAAGGAAGATGATGCTATTCAGCCTTTTGCAATAGAGATAATTTATTAATAAGGAAGATCTCAAAGAATAAATACATGATTAACATAAAATTACTTAGTTACTGAAAAACAGTAACTGGTTACCCATTTAACTAAAACGATAGCAAAAATAATTTTAAGGTATATATAGTACATGATGGCAATGAAAATGGTGAAGTAAGGAACGCCAATATACTACCCTGCCATAGAAGTCATTAAAAATCCCCAGCAAAGCCATCAGAATAAACTATTTTAAAATTCAGGAAATTAACTAGAGTCATGCAACAACTGAGATATTTATTCAAGAAAAATGGCTGAATCTAGGTAATAACTGAGCTTTCTGGTATTTTATCTTACCTCAGTCTTATTCCTTGCACCCTAACTTAGTAATAGTCTTGAAATTATATACCCATCAACTAAACAAACAAAAGGAACCTTGGTCACAAAGAATTGTAATTTTTTTGAGTAGTCTGATTCCAAAAGGAGAGAGAGGAGCACAAAGAATATTGGGGAACATAATTTTTTCAAAAATCCCGATTTTTTGGTGAATATATTAATCTATACATTTAATAATTTGAATGAATTTATCCTCAAGCAGGATAAAATCAAAGAAATCTTCACTAGACACATCATCATCAAACTGTTGAAAAATAAAGACAAAGAATCATGAAAACAAAGAAAAGCAAATTGCTATACACAAGAAGTTCACAGATTAATTTCCCATCAGAAACCATGGAGATCAGAAGGCAGTAGGACAACATTGTCAAGGTGCTGAAAGAAAGAACTATCAAACAAGAATTGCACATAAGCAAAATTTTCCTTTAAATATAAAAGAGAAAGTTAGACATTCTCACATGAACAAAAGTAAGAATATTTGTCACTAATAGATTTGTAGTGTAAGAACTCCTAAAACAAGTTTGTCAGGTAAAATCAAACAACACTAGTGAATAACTCAAATACGAAGGAATACCACCCCAGTAGTGTCTGTGAGCCCAGGTCTGATGGAACTGTTGGAGGACACCTGTACTAAGTAACTCAGTGTATTGGACTCGGGTGGGATTTTCCTTTCCTACAGTGCACTGAACTGGGAAAGGGTAAGGGAAAAGGGAGTCATGCTGCTGAATTCTGTCTGGCTTCCTTGCTTTTGTGAAGTGAGGCCTCTAGGGGTGGGGTATCCTCTGCTTGGGTTTGGTTATAGGATAAACCTGGAGGATAAAGCACAGTTGTCCCATTTAATTGCTTGAGCAAAAAACTTCTGTAAATAGTTTGTGTTTCTCTTTTGTCAAATAAAGTTGTTCTGTTTTTGTTTATTTTTAACATAAAAAATATAAAGAAATAAAGAACACCAGTAAATTTTACAACATACAACATTTAATACATTTTATACATAAAGACATTAAAAAATAATCCAACTATATCTCTCTTTAAGAGATTCACTTTAGATTTACAGAAATGAATGTATAAAAAGACAAAGAATGGAATATAGCATGGAACTAATAAAAGATACTGAAAAGACTTAGTAATATAGATAATAAAATAAAATAAATAAAATGATTTGAAGGCAAAATTTGCCTTAAGGATAAAGGTGGACATATATACCACATATAACCAGAAAAGAGTAAATCCATTGTCACATGGTCAGGTTGATTGGGAGAGAAAGAACTAAGACACTAGGTGTCAGAGTATTGATTAAAGCAAAAATGATACAAATAAAAGTAATTATCTTGGTAGGTTCTGTGTCTATGAGAATGTATCCATTTCTTCTAGCTTGTCAAATTTATTGGCATATACATTTTCATAGTAGTCTCTTATGATCCTTTGTATTTGTATGGTATTAATTGTAAAGTGTATTGTTTTCTTTGCAATTTTATTTATTCTAGTTTGTTATCTCAGCCTAGCTAAAAGTTTGTCAATTTTGTTTTTATTTTCTAAAAACAACTTATTACATTGAAATTTTCTATTATTCTAATCTCTATTTCATTGGTTTCTGCTCTTATCTCTATTACTTCCTTCCTGCTACTGAAATTGGACTTAATGTGTGCTTCTTTTGCTAGTTCCTTCTGATGTAATATTAGGTTGTTTATTTTGATATCTTTCTCCTTCCATAATGTAGGATTTATTGCTATAAACTTCCCTTTTTATGTATTCCCATAAGTCTGTCGTATTGCGTTTTCATTTTCATTTGTCTCAATACATTTTTTTTATTTTCATTTTTATTTCCCCTGATGTTGTTATGAATATGTTTGTGTATCTGTGTATTTATCTACACACACATATATATTTTAAGCCAGTATCTTTTTTTTTCTTTTCTTTTTTATTCTCTTATCATACAATATAAGATGTATTGAGATTTTATTAGTATTTAAGTATTGCTATTTTTACTTCACAGAATTTAATTTTCAGGATATCAAAAAAGAGTAAACACTAAAAGTGATACTGCCAATTATCAGTTAACCTTGACAAGTCCTCTTCCTCAGATGTTGAAGTGTAACACCAGAGAAGCATACCAAGTCAATTGTAGAGTAGAAAGTAAGAAACTTTATTAAAGCATAGTAAAATAGACTTCTCCTGGGTGGAAGAAGGGGACCCCAAGCAGAATCTGTGGGATGAGGAAGTCTCGACCTTTTTATACATCTAAAGTTTCCTTTGCTCCCCTGCGTTCCTCTCCCTTCTCTTGTTCATTTCCCCCATCCTGTATAGTGAGTGGGAGATGTCAGTGGAATGGCCAGGGGCTGAGCAGGTGGGCTGGAAGGGCCAAAGTGGAGGGTTAGGCAGGAAGGGAGCGGCAGCCCAGAAGGCATTGATTAGGAGCTCTCTGTCTGCTCAGGAGGTGCTTCACCAGCAACCTTTTTGGGAGGGGTGGTATCCAAGGGCTCTGGAGACATGAACATTCCAGTCTCCCAGGGACAGTTTCCAACTTCCCAGACTCAGATCGGCCTACATTTTCTCTCCTTGACCTGATTCCCTATTCTACACTAACTAACCTGACTTTAATTCTGGCTTCAAAAGGACTTTACCTCTTCTTCTGAAGAAGGGATTAGTAAATTTTCTTTTATACTCAGTAGGATGATATATTAGGTAGAATTATAACCTTATCTTTGTTTTTATTTGTACATTAATTAGGACTGTTGGAAGTACGTGTTAAGTGCCAAATTGAGAAGGGTAGCATTATGAGGGTTAATTTTGTATGCCAATTTAACTGAGCTAAGAGATTTCCAGGTAGTTAGTTGAATATGAAGTATTTCAGCAATCTACAATGAAAACCTGCTTCCCACTACATTTTTATTTTTTCTGCTAGCCTCCTCACACTTTATGCTTCCCAATGGAAATGACATTCTTGCAATAGTCCTAAATTCTGATTTTCAAAAATTAAAAGCAGTTCAATTTTACTGGAAATTTCTGGTCTTTTATAACATCTCTTTGTGTGACAGCTGCATTATTGAACTTTACCTGAGCTATCTTCCTAGAAACACCAATGTTTGAGAAGTTCCTTCACCCTTTCTATTTCAAAGAATGATTAATAAGAAAGACCCCCAGAATTCTGATTATCTCCTTTTCCCAAATGCACACTTAACTTGGTAAAGGCCAAAGGTCCCTTTGGGGAAAGCAGAAAAAAAAGACTAACAGTATAAATTTTCAGTGGTATATCAGGATCCTTACTCAAAGGGATCCGACCTCTCCTTCATTTCAGGTTATCTGGGCTATAAACTGACTAAAGTATGGCAACTGATTTAGAGACAGTGACTGTCTATTTTTATTACTTGAATTAGAATTTCTTTCACTTAACCTAGAGCTTCTCTACTTACAGAGACCAAGTAAGAATTCAGTCTTTTTCCTCTCTATTTGCTTCTAGGCACACTATCTTTAGTCAGTGACATAGGTTTGCATTAGTCAGACCATTCTGACTGTGGCATTCACTCTGCTTAACATGGTCCTCCTTGCATCTGAGTCCTGCCACTCAGACCCTGCTACTCCAGGATCCAATTACTCCTATTTTATTTATGTTTTCCAGCTATGGTTTTCAACTGTGTGTCTGAGATTCTGACTGTAAGTTCTGACCTGCAGGGAAGATCAATCATGGAGCTCTTCAAAAATGCTTGGGCTCCTCTCACAAATTTGTTTCTCACAGCCATGGAAAAAGGTATATTTTCTTGACCCTCCTAGGTGTGGGAGGAGAATAGGTCTTAAATGGCAATTACATTTTTATAGTCCAATATGTGTAAGTCTATGAATCATTTCCTCCATATTAAGCCAAGGCAGGTCTGGCATTTGCAACTTATTTACTATCAAACTTCTTTTGATCTATTTCAGCCAGCTAAGTAGTTAGTGCCCTTTCTCATTATCCAAGTTGTAATGTTAAATGCAGAGTCTCTGTAAGTGAGCCGACATGGATATATTCATCCTAATTCAACTTTATTTTTCTTCCACCACTATCCTGGACCCTTACTATCTGCTCTTACACATGTTCCTTGTAATTCTGCTTTTGTAATTTGGAAAACCCATCATTATTTTGAAGTATTAAACATTTATTCAGGGATCAAAATTTGTGATTCACCTTTAGGGATCTTTTGAGGATTGAATTTTGTTATAACTCTAGAAACAACGAGGGAGGAATATCAGCTTTGTTTTGCTTGGCAACTGCCTCAGGGGAGTCCATTGCCATTTTATCAAGCTATATAATTTTAACACCCACTTATGAAGATAAAAAAGCTAATAGAACTATGGGTGGGGAATTTGTTGTCACTGAGGTTGATGAGGCCCCTTTTTCTGGGTGAAGACCAGTTCCTCTAGGAAATTCACTTCAGCTTGCAGTGGGAAGATCTCTTTCCCTACAGGAACATTCATCAACATTTAGAGGCTTAATATCCCAGCTTCATTAGGATCTTCCTATATGCCCCCATTCTAATTTTCACTATCCTGTTCCATCCAAATCAATTACACTTATTAACAATAGATATTTCAAGAAGCTGGGCATGCAATTTACTGTATTATTTGTTAGTTAGATGTAAAGGGGAGCAGTTTTGGTTCGTCGATAACTCCCAGAAAAGACGCTCCGCAGATACAGGTCTCACACAAGGAACTTTTATTCAAGTGGACAAAACGTGTCCGCTCGGGGGAAAGGGGAAAGGGAAAGAGAGAGAAGAAGATGGCGCACGGTTCTTTGTATTGGAATTTCGCGGGCTGGGAGGAACCAATCACGGAGGAGAATTATTACAGACTGACTGATGGACCAATGACATATTGGAACGTAATGTGGGAGGCAGGAAGGTTACAGCGACCTAAGCCGGAAATTCCTGTAATGGGAAAGGCGGGCTTAAAACAGATTTTACAGGTGATGCCTGTAGCAGGAGAGGAAAAGGTGGCTTTATACCTAACATTATTCAGTCAATCATAGTGTTAACATAGGTAGTTAGATATACCTGAGCAAGGGAGACAGGAAAAGGAAATTCAGGCTCTGCCCTGGGCCTCTCCCAAACGGTCATTACTACCCAGGGACCTCCTTCTTTCAGTCAGTTTCTTGTTAATCTGGAGTAAATGGATTAGGTCTATGATGGAAAAATTTCAAACCTGGTAAAATTGGCACAGACACTCTAAGCCATGGCAGGAAAACACAGTAAACACCCAAATTGCATAATGCATGAGGAGGGAGGTTCCCATACCAAACAAAAACTTCCCACATGGGAAACCATAGGCTGTTTCCTCTCTTGGAGGTGGCTTGCTCCATGTTGGGGCATATTTCCATCTCATTAAATCAATACTTTATGCCTTTACACTATTTCTAATTGTGTCTCCTGACGGAAATCTTTCTTTTGGGAGGACAAGAACTGAGGAAACCACATATTGGTAACATATCTTGGTGCCAGTTAACTCCAATCCCACCAGGAATGCTATGGGAGTGAAAGATATGCAGGCTCTGATCAACCTCTCCCTTTGGTGGCCCCCATAAACTCATTCCCAGTCCTGTCTCCCTGGCCTGTCATACCTGCTAGTCTGTTCCTTTCTCTTCCAGCCAGGATCTTCCCCACTACATTTTTTTCCTACTGTTCTTTCTGTCCTTGGACAGATCCCAGGCCCCAGGGGTCCTCTTACTTCTTTACTGTCTCAGAAATGGGGGCAGAGAGCTTGGTAGAGAAAGGGAGCTAGAAAGGAGCCCCACCACATTAGGCACTGCAGATCCTGGGGACCTGAACACCTCCCATAGCTCAGCAGGGTAGGTGACCATCAGCGTGCCCCTGGTCAGGGAGGCCAGGCCTTCACCTCCACAGCACAATTGCTCCTTCTCCTCTGGTTCTCTTTCCTGACCCCAGCATCAGGGCTCAGCAATAAGGATCAGGGGCCAGGCTGACTTTCCCCAGTGCACTCTGAATGGGTAGTATTGTCCAGTCCATGGGGTCAAGGTATCACATGTCATTCAGGGAGAAACAAGTTCACTGAGCCACCAGCCATGTCAATTAGCTATCTATGTCCCAAGGTCAGTCTCACCTCACTAGCATGAGATTCTGCACTAATTCTCAACAGTTTTAGATGTGCAGTTACAGGATGTAGGCACTCCTTTGGGCCACACTTAGAAGCTCTTAGGTCATTTATAAGGCACTTGAGCTAGGAATTTAAATCCCTGAGCACATCTTTTCTTTCCCTACTTTGTCCAATAACTTTAGGAGCAACAAACTAGTGCCATTGCATTTTTATTTTTTTATTTTTTATTTTTAGGAACTGGAGATCGAACCCAGGGCTTCCTGCATGCAAGTCAAGTATTTTACCATTGAGCTACATCCTAGACTGCATTTTTAGTTTTCAAAAAAGTTTGAAACATTCACATACAGAGTCATTGAACTGCTTACTTTTAATAAGTGGTCAATGAGGAGTATCCAATATATATATTTTATATATCTCTGTCAATAGTTTCCATGAACTATCAGTGCTCTCTTTACCACTGGAAATAGTCATTAGCATCTTTAAGTCTTACTGGATTCAAATTGGTTCACATGTATCTGGAGGCCAAGAAGTTCCACAATCTATCCTCTGCAAGCTAGAGAGCCAGGAAAGTCAGTGGTCTAATTCAGTTAGTCAGAAAACCTGAAAATCAGAAAAACTGATGATATAAACCCCAATCAGAGTCCCAGAGTCCAAAGGCCCAAGAAGCAGAAGCAAAAATTTCTGAGAACAGGAGAAGGATGCACCAGATCAAAGAGAGCATATTTTTACTTCCTCTATACAATTGCCATTTGATCCCCAAATTTAAAACAATTGAAAGCAGGATCTCAAATATTTGTATACCATGTTCATAACAACATTAATCATAATAACCAACTTATAAAAGCAATCCATGTCTTCATCAATAGATGACTATATGAAGAAAGTTTGGTATATATGTACAACACAATAATTTCAACCTTGCAAAGGAAAGGGATTCTGACATATACAAAAATATGGGTGGATCTCCAGGATATTGTGCTAAGTGAAATAAGCCAGATATAAAAGGACAAATATTGTATAATTCACTAGTGCAGTTAAATTCATGGTCAAAAATTTGAATGATGATTTACAAGGCCTGAGAGAGGAGTTAATGTGGATTTATTGTTAAATAGTTATGAAGTTTCAACTTGAGAAGATTAAAAATATGGGAATGGATAATAGTGATAGTTTCAAAACAGTATGAATGTGTATAATGCCATTGCAACTGCAAACTTAAAAACAGTTAAAATGGTATGCTACGTGTTATGTATATCTTACTAGAATTTTAAAAATTAAAAATTGAAAACAATATAACTCATAGACTTAAACTCTACTCCATGTCACCTTACAATAGCAATAGTTTCTCTCATCACTTTGCAATTCCTCTATCTTATAAGATATAGTTATTTCTTATTATGCATGAAATTTTAATGCTCACCCAAGCAGGATCTTGTGTTCTTCACATTTCCTTCATTTTTGATTAGTTTTATTTTCCTCATAAAGAGCCAAAAAGTTTATCACATACCAAGCAACACTTTTTTCCAAATGTGAAAACATACAGATCATCAGTTATATTTTCAAAAACACTTCCTTCTGGCAGTATTTATTTTCTCTGTACAGATTGCTCTCACACACTAGAAAATGACAATTATACCTGGACTTCCTTTGCAATTTTCTATGTTATAGTCATTTTCCGGAATCTGAGTTTTCTCTTGAATTATTACTTCACATATATAAAGCAGCTTTTTGGTAGAGAGAGTATGTAGGAGATAACTTTATAAGCCATTGGATGTCAGAATACATGACTGTTTCCCCTAGAAGTTTTCAGTTTTTTTCACTTTAACCAAAATGTTCTGAGGTTTAACTTAAATTTCCTTTATGTAGGTCCTTAATCATTTCTTGGACTACACCATCATTAGGTTGTTTAAATGTTTTGACTTGTATCCTTCAGTTCCAGGAAATAGTTTTGTATTTTTAAAATAATTTTCCTATTCACTCCTCATAATGTCTATTATTAGTATGTTAAGATTTCCTGAGTTGATTCTCTAATTTCCTTGATTTTCCATATTTTCTATGCATTTGTCCTTCTTTTCTACTGTTTGGGAGACACCTTTAATTTTGCATTTAAAATATTCTGTTTCTTTTTTATATGAACTTTCACATTTTAACAAAATAAAGAACTGTTTAATTTTCCCTGTTTCTTATTATGTGCATCATGTTCTACTTTTATGGATGCAAATTCTGAGTTCTCTAAAGACATTCATTGCAATTATTTTAACTTTTTCTTCTATTTGAATTGTTTGTCTTTCTCATAGTTCTTTTATTACCATTTTTCTTATTTTGTCTTTCTTGCTCCAACCATTCCTCAAATGGACAATTAATTTTGGGTCATATTTAATAGTGAACCATTAAAACCTCTCTATTTATGTGGTGATATTGGGAAGAAGGCCTGCAAAGTGATTGATTTCATTGTAGAGTCATTAGGTAGCAAATAGACTTTCTAATTAGGAAGTGGAATTCATTTTGTCTTTTTCATAGGTTTTTTTTTTTTTCCTTGAGCCCTCTATTTGCTCCAGAAAGAGCCCTTTTACTCACCTGCCTGGGATTTTGGATATATATGGCTTCCAAAGCAGGAAACAAAAGTGGGAGAAGTGAGAGGACAATGCTCTAAGTACTTCATGAAGGCCTTCATTTTTCCTATTTTCAGTACTGCACTTAATTTCAATACTTTGTTTAATGTCCCCAATTCTGAGAACTCTTTTGTTTGTTTTTTTTCTAAAATTTTTTAGTTGAGGATGGACACAATACCTTTATTTTATTCGTTTATTTTTATGTGGTAGTGAGGATCAAACCCAGTGCCTTACACATACTAGGCAAGCACTGTACCACTAAGCTTCAACTCCAACTCCTCTTCAGTTTATTTCTTTAACTAAGAATAGATCCTTTACTTCCTGAGTACAAAGGAAAGAGTAAAAAGGTAGTTTTTGCTATAATCCTGAGGTTACAATTTTAAGAGGTTTTCCAATTATCGTCCTATTTTATCTCAAACTCTCATTCTTACCTGAGTCTTTGAAAGATCCGTAAAGGGAAATGGATTACATCTCAATATTATATCATCTCTACAGGCATTTATACCCAAACTTCCTTTGCTTTTCTAGGTCAATCACAAATTCTCCCACTTCATTCTTTCTTGTTGCCCATCCTAATTCCATTGCAATTATAAGTTTATATATTGATTGGTAGGTAGATTTTATGTTGTGATGTCAGTGGAATTTTTTTTTTTTTAAGAGTAGAAAGTAAGAAGCTTTATTAAAGAAAAGTAAAAACAGACTTCTCCCAGGTGGAAGAAGGGAACCAAAAGGCGGAATTCATCGAATTGAGCAAATCTTGTCCTTTTTATGGTTTTATTCTCCCATTCTTTCCCCCTTATCTCTTTCCTTCCTGCCTACGTGATTAGGCCCGGTTTTGCAAAAAGTGAGAAGTGATGGGCAGGGGGAGGGTCAAGGTGATTCAGGCAGGTATCAGTGGGATTTTATAGGGAGTAGAAAAAATATTTGTTTCAACTTTGATTCTTCTCTAAATTCTTTGATATTTTAAATAACTGCCATTCTATGTGTGATGATTACGTAGTTTGTGATGATTTGCTCCATGAAATAATAATGTCTAAAAATGTACATAGAGGAAGTAATAAATAAGTCTTTATAACCCTCCACGAACAAGTTAAATAGAGTGATATGTTCTATTTTAATTATCAAATGCTATGACTTAAGTCTTTGTCCCCCAGAAGTCATATGTTGAAAAGGTAATACCCACAGTTTTACATTAATGGTATTTGTGAGACCCTTGGGAAGTAATTGGGACATGGAGGCTCTTCCCTCATGAATGGATTAATAGATTGATGGGTTTTTGAGGAAGTGGGTTAGTTGTCACAAGAGCAAGTTTGCTTAAAAGTCATTTTGAACATCTTTTGTGAGGCCCCTTGTCATATAATGTCCTACACTACCTTGATACTCTCTATAGGGTCCTCAGGAGCAAGAAAGCCTCAGTAGATGATTCACCTTAAACTTAGACTTTCCAGTTTCCAAAATGTAAGAAATAAATTTCTTTTATTTATAAATTAACCAGTCTCAGGCATTCAGTTACAGCAAAAGAAAATGAACTAGAGTATTAAGAAAATTGAATAATTATAAATAGCATCAAACTCGTAATAAGTGACCTTTGTCACTTTTAATTGAGTAAAACTAGTTTAAAAACCACTTGTAGATATTATCTGATGATACCTAAAATGATTTTATAATAATATGTTAACCATATTTATCTGTATATTATAAAATTTTACATAGTTTCTAGTTTTTCTGTATTTCCCATCTTTTCTATAATTGATTTCTATTACTATAATCAAAACAAGACAAGAAAAATTATTATACAAAATTTAAACTAATGAAAAACATTTTAATAATAGCATCATAAGTATATAACATATCTCTTGATAGAATTGCTTCCAGTTCTGTTCCTGAGAGAGTATTGAAGACATGCATAAGAAACCAGTTTTCACAGAAAACAAGATCACACATAGAATGTTACTGTGAGTGAAAAACTGGGAAAATTAATAGGTATTGATACCAAAGTTGTGGCCAACTAGTGATTTTTGGAAACAAGTGGATATTTTAGTCAGTTTTGTATCACTGTGACCAGAATATTAACAAGAAATATTTAGAGAAGGAAAAGTTTAGTTTGGTTCATGGTTTCAGAGGTTCCGTCTATGCTCAGTCAACTCCATTGCTCTGGGTTGGAGGTAAGGAAGAACATTGCAGTGGAAGGACATGACAGATCAAAGCAGCTCAGGATATGACAGTCAGAAAGCTGAAAGAGAGATTTTCTGCTCTGCTCACAAGGGACAAAATATAAACCTCAAAGGCATGCCCCAACTGACTTACTACCTCCAGTCATATACTACTTGCCTCTAACTATAACTATATATAGCTATAGGATTAATCCACCAATTAGGTTACAGTTCTCATAAGATAATCATTTTACCTCTAAATGTTCTTGTATTGTCTCACACAATAACCTTTTGGAGGACACCTCATATTGAAATCATAACAGTAGAGGAAGAATATTGGGCCTTACAATGTTAAAGTAGATTAAATAAAAGATGAGATTGACTCTTACTTCTACATTCCTTTTATACACTCTACTATAACTTCTTAAGTGCATCAGAGCTAATAACATGGCAGACACAGAGAAATGTTGTTAAATAGGACAGTTTCTTTCAGAGAGTCACACAAAAGTCACAGATGGGAATGACAGAGCAATTAAACTTAAAATCTGTGGTCAGTCCATCATTTAACCCACTTGATGTTGGAACTCCACTTTATCATTTCTTAGTATCCTTTACTTAATTTTGACTTGAAATACACTTAAACTTTAATCTTCTTGACTTTATGACAAGATCATCTTGCTTAAGTTCCCTTTTTTATACCCTGGTGATTTCAAAATTGTCTTTGCAAGTTCAGTTATGATATAGGTTTGTGGTATTTTCTCATGCTTAGTTCTTTTGTTCATGGTATCTGACCTTCCCAAACCAGCCCTCATGGACCCCATATTCCTGTTGACTTGTACTAGTTTTGAAAAGAAGACAATTAGCAGAGCATGGTGGTACGTGCCTGTAATCCCAGTGACTTAGGAGGTTGAGGGATGAGGATTTCGAGCTCAAAGCCAATCTCAGCAAATTAGCAAGGTCCTAAGCAACTCAGATCCTGTCTCAAAATAAAATATAAAAAGGGCTAGGGATGTGGCTCAGTGGTTACACACCCCTGGGTTCAATTCCCAGTACCAAAAATAAAAATAAAATAAAATAAAATAAAATAAAAGACATTTAGAAAATAACACTTAAACAAATCTTTATCACGGGAAAACATATGTTGATATTTATACAATTTCAGCAAATCTACTATTTCCCATGACAAGAGAACTCTAGCTTAGTATATACCACTTTAACCAGGTAACAATTAACAAAAGGGAAATTTATTATTTATTCATGAGTTGGTATTCTAAGTAGATTTATTTCATACTCTTAATTAATATGTTTAATATTATCCAGTAGTATGAATGTGGTCACTTTATTTATTTAATCAATTGTAACACCTTAAAATAAAGCCACATTACCCATTTTTAGTTTTGTCAAACATTCATTAAATTTGGTCTTTATTCCCTACTTTTAATTTAAATAAAATCATAAAATATCAATAGTATTTAGAATAGTACATGAAACATTTAAAATTAGTTGATTGTGCTGTTTTGAGAGCAGGATCTCTACAGAAATTTTTTCATGATTTTCTTGAACTACTTTGACAACAAAGATATGTTTTAAGTGACAATAAGAAATTATGTTTTAATAGATAAGCCTACACAGAGTACTAATTTTTGAAAATAATAGGTACTGCTATCATTCCAGAAATGCGATCTCACATATACTGCTCCAAGATTGGAATTTGTCCTTTAATTTGGTAACAATTTGCAATTGATTTTCTGGTCAATAACTCAAGGAAGATAGCAACAAATTAAACCTTACATTAACACTTTGAAAGTTGCATTGCTATGGGGAACTGTTCACCTTTTTTGTTCTTACGTCCATCACAGAACATTCCACTTTTATGACTTTGCTTTTAAAACTTTGCTAGATATTAATGGTGGCCTTAAAGGCATCCATTATATTCAACAGGATTAAGAGATCTGAAAAAAATAACTAGTTAATTTTTACCTCAAAACTGCTAAGGTAAAGCCTATTTTAGGACAGGAGAGCACCCTACCTCCCGCCTACTGTGGGCCACTTGCCTCATGCGGAGGAGAGGAGAACCCTGGCCCCCTGGCTAGTCACCAGGAGGAGAGGAGAATTCCCATGCTATGGTCCCCATGACTCCCCAGGTCAGTTTCCATTTTGGGACACTGCAGCTGATGCCATAGCCCTCCCTATACGTGGTAGCTCCCACCTTAGGACAAGAGTCAGGGCCTGGAGGCAACAGCCCACCACAAAAAAAACCCACCACAGCACTGCATATCTGAACAGGCTGCCCAAAGCCACCCCATGGCCCACTCTAGAAGCCCCATCTCTGAAAGTGGTAGCTCCAACCTAGATCACCTCTGCAGTCATACTGGACTACCTTTACTGTCATCACCACTATTTTTAGTTGGAGCAGCTTCCATCTTCTTCTGGAGAGTAGAAGCCCAATATCAAGGTACCTAAAGGTTAGCCACTGCCACCACCACCACCTAGGGACATTGCAGCTTCCAATTAGGGATGACAGTCAGGACCTGGAAGACAATTTCCAAGGTCTGTACAGGCTTGGTTACACCTGAGAGTCCCTTTCTCTCTTCTCTCTGTTTGCTTTTTGTCAACAGTTGAAACTGTAGACACTAGTGCAAACCTATTGTTTATACTGTAGAAAATAACTGAACACATCAGTTCTGTTTGTTATGACAAATTTGTAAAATTCATAATAGGGGTTAAGTGATTTAAAGCTGTATATTGTTTGCATTGGGTGCTGTTAATACTGTTAAGGGGTGTTAACTCACCCCTTAAAGGTGAGTTATTGGAAACTTGCAAAGACAGTATAAATCTGTAGGGTAGAAACCTTAATACCTCGGATCCACACTGCTAAAGGGAAAGAAATGTGAACAACATGAAAAAACAAGGGCAGAAAGCACCCCAAACAAACCAAGATGCCACAATAAGAGAATTCATTGACAGCACAGTAGAAGAAATGTCAGAGGAGTTCAGAATGTACATAATTAAAATGATCTGTGAAGTACAGGATGATATGAGAACAAATACAGGCAACAAAAAAATCACTTCAAAAGAGTATAAGAAAAAATGCAGGAAGCAAAAGATTACTTTTAAAAAGAGATAAAGATAATGGAAGAAAAAAAAAAAAACAGAAATCCTTGAAATGAAGGAAACAATAAACCAAATAAAACACTCAATAGAACGCATCGCCAACAAATTATATCACTTGGAACACAGAACCTCAGACAATGAAGACAAAATATATAATCTAGAAAATAAAGTTGACCACACAGTGAAGATGGTAAGGAAACATGAACAGAACCTCCAAGAAATATGGGATAACATGAAAAGATCAAATTTAAGAATTATCAGGATAGAGGAAGGCACAAAGACACAAACCAAAGGAATGCACAAACTTTTCAATGAAAAAATATCAGAAAATTATCTGAATCTGAAGAATGAAATGGAAAACAAATACGAAAGTCTTACAACAGGCCCACACCAAGTCACGTTATAACGAAAATGCCTAGCATACAAAATAAACATAGAATCTTAAAGGCTGAAAGAGAAAAGTATCAGATTACATGTGGGGGAAACCAGTTTGGATCTCAGCAGACTTCTCAACCCAGATCCTTAAAGCTAGGAAGTCTTAGAACAACATATAGAAGATGATAATGGATAAGAAAATGGATGCCAACCCAAAATCTTATATCTAGCAAAATTAAGCTTCCCATTTGATGATGAGATATAAACTTACCATGATAAACAAAAGTTAAAAGACTTTACAAATAGAAAGCCTTCAATACAGAACATTCTCAGCAAAATATATGAAGAAGAAATAAAAAAACAATAATGAAAGACAGCAAAGGGAGTGAACTACACTAAAGGAAAAGTCAATCAAAGGAGAAATCAAGATAAAAAACAAAAATAAGCCAAAATGACCAGGAATGCAAATCATATCTCAATAATAACCCTGAATGTTAATGACCTAAACTCATTAATCAAAAGACATAGACTGGCAGATTAGATTAAAAGAAAAGATCCAACAATATGCTGCCTTTGAAACACCCATTTCATAGGAAAAGATATCCACAGACTGAAGGTAAAAGGATGGGAAAAAATATATCACTTTCATGGTCTGTGTGGAAAAGCAGAGGTTTCCATCTTCATATCTGATAAAGTGGACTTCAAGTCAAATTAGTCAGAAGAGATAAAGAAGGAAATTTCATATTGTTTAAGGGACTCATATCAATAAGACATAAGAATCATAAACATTTATGCTCCAAACAATGGAGCATATAAGTACATCATACAAACCAGGAATTTCAGGAATTTTCTCAATTTCAGGAATCAAATGGACAACAACATGATAATATTGGATGACATTAACATGCCTCTCTCACCATTGGATAGATCTTTCAAAGGAAAACTAAACAAAGAAACTATAGAACTCAATAATACAATCAATAACTTAGACTTAACAGACATATATAGAATATTCCACCCATCAACGAGTGAATACACTATTTTTCTCAGCAATACATGGATCTCTTTCTAAAATAGACCATATGTTATGCCACAAAGCAACTTTTAGCAAATACAAAAAAATAGAGATACTACCCTGTATTCTATCAGATCATAATGGAATGAAACTAGAAATCAATCATAAAATTAAAAAAATAGAAGTTACTCCAACACCTGGAGACTAAATAAAATGCTAGAGAATGACACATGGATAGCAGAAGACATCATAGAGGAGATTAAAAAATTCTTAGGGGTAAATGAAAATACCAATACAACATATCAAAATCTCTGGGACACTATGAAGGCAGTACTAAGAGGAAAGTTCATTGCATTGAGCTCATTCATTAAATGAATGAAAAGTCAACAAATAAGTAACTTAACATTGCATCTCAAAATCCTAGAAAAAGAAGAACAAATCAACACCCAAAGTAGTAGAAGACAGGAAATAATTAAAATCAGAGCTGAAATCAATGAGATGTAAACAAAAGGAACAATCCAAGAAATTGACAAAAACGAAAAGTTGGTTCTTTGAAAAAATAAATAAAATTGATAAATCCATAGCCACATTAACAAAGAAAAGGAGAGAGAAAACTCAAATTACTAAAATTTGTGATGAAAAGCAAATATCATGATGGGCACTACTGAAACACAGAAGATAATTAGAAACTTTTGAAAATTTGCACTCCAACAAAATACAAAATATCAAAGACACTGACAAACTCAAACTGAATCAGAAGGACATATGCAATTTAAACAGTTAAATTCCAACCAATAAAATAGAAGGTGTTATTAAAAGTCAACCAACCAAGAAAAGTCCAGGATCAGAAGAATTCTCAGCCCAGTTCTACAAGACCTTCAAAGAAGAACAAATGCCAATACTCCTTAAGGTATCCCATGAAATAGAAAAGGAGGGAACCCACCCAAACTCATTCTATGAAGCTAGTTATCACCCTGATAACAAAAGCAGACAAAGACACATCAAAAAAAAATTCAGTCCAATATCCCTGAACAACATTGATGCAAAAATTCTTAATAAAATTCTGGTAAATCACATACAAAAACTTATTAAAAAGATAGTGCAACACGATCAAGTGGGGTTCATCCCAGGGATGCAAGATTGGTTCAACATAAGGAAATCAATAAACATAGCATGTCACATCCATAGTCTTAAAAACTCTACGAGATGCAGCACCATGTCGTGTCCAAAACTGTAGAAAAAATAGGGATAGTAGGAGCATACCTCAATATTGTAAAGGCTATCTATGCTAAGCCCAAGGCCAACATCATTCTAAATGGGAAAAACTGAAATCATTCCCTCTAAAAACTGAAACAAGAAAGGGATGCCTACTGTCACTACTCCTATTCAACATTGTCCTTGAAACTCTAGCCAGAGCTATTTGACAGACCAAAGAAATTAAAGGGAGATGAATAGGAAAAGAAAAACTCAAACTATCACTATTTGACATGATTCTATATTTAGAGGATCCAAAAAATTCCACTAGAAAACTTCTAGAACAAATAAATGAATTCAGCAAAGTAGCAGGATATAAAATTAACATCCATAAATCTAACACATTTCTATACGTCAGTAATGAATCCCTGAAAGAAATTAGGAAAACTACCACATTCACAATAGTCTCAAAAAAAAAACAAAACAAAACAAAACAAAAAAAAAAACTTGGGAATCAATCTAACAAAAGGGGTAAGAGACCTCTACAATGAAAACTAAAGAACACTAAAGAAAGAATTAGAGGAAGACCTTAGAAGATGGAAAGATCTCCCATACTTTTGGATAGGCAGAATTAATATTTTCAAAATGGCCATACTACCAAAAGCATTATACAGATTTAATGCAATTCCTGTTAAAATCCCAATGGCATTCTTCACAGAATTAGACAAAGCAATCATGAAATTCATTTGGAAAAATGAGAGGCCCAGAATAGCCAAAGCAATCCTTAGCAAGAAGAGTGAAGCAGGAAGTATCACAATACCAGACCTCAAACTGTACTACAGAGCAATAGTAACTAAAACAGCATGGTATTGGCATCAAAACAGACAGGTAGACCAATGGAACAAAAGAGAAGACACAGAGACCCATCCACTTAAATACAGTTATCTCATACTAGACAAAGGTGCCAAAAACATACAATGGAGAAAACATAGTCTCTTCAACAAATGGTGCTGGGAAAACTGAAAATCCATATACAGCAAAATAAAATTAAACTCCTATTTCTCACCCTGCACAAAACTCAACTCAAAATGGATCAAGGACCTAGGCATTAGACCACAGACCCTTCACCTAACAGAATAAAAAGCAGACCCAAATCTTCTTCATTTCAGTTTAGAACCTTACAAGGCTCCTAAAGTGCAAGAAATAAAATCAAGAACCAACAAATTGGTTGGATTCAAACTAAAAAGCTTCTTCTAAGCAAAGTAAACAATCAATAACATGAAGAGAGAGCCTACAGAGTGGGAGAAAATCTTTACCACACACACATCAGATAGAACACTGATCTCCAGGATATATAAAGAACTCAAAAAACTTAACACCAAAAAAACAAATAACCTACTTAATAAATGGGCTAAGGAACTGAGCAGAAACTTCACAGAAGAAGACATACAATTGATCAACAAATATATGAAATAATGTTCAACATCTCTAGTAATTAGAGAAATGCAAATCAAAACTACTCTAAGATATCATCTCACTCCAGTAAGAATGGCAATTATCAACAATACAAGCAACAATAAGTGTTGGCCAGGATGTGGGTAAAAAGGTACACTCATACATTGCTGGTAGGACTGTGAATTGGTGCAACCACTATGGAAAGCAGTACGGAGATTCCTTTGAAACTTGGCAAGGAACCACCATTTGACTCAGCTATACCACTCCTAGTTCTATACCCAAAAGTCTTAAAATCTGCATACTAGAGTGATGCAGCCACATCAATGTTTATAAAAGCTCAATTCACAATAGCTAAGATATGGAACCAACTTAGATGCCCTTCAATAGGTGAATGGATCAAGAAACTATGGTATATATACACAATGGAATATTATTCAAACTTAAAGAAGAATGAAATTATGACATTTGCAGATAATAGATGGAGCTGGAAGATATCTTGCTAAGTCAATTCCATAAAAACAAAGGCCAAATATTTTCTCTGACTTGTGTATGCTGATCCTTAATGGTGGGGGGATGAATGGAGGAACTTTGGATTGGTCAGAGGGGAGTGAAGAGAGGGAAGTGGGCAGGAGAAGTGGGAAAGATGGTGGAATGAGACTGACATCATTAATCTAGGTACTTGTATGATCCCATGAATGGTATGGATTCTACATCCTGTACAACCAAAGAAATGAATAGTTGTGCTCCATTTATGTACAATTTATCAAAATGCATTTTTCTTTCACATATAACTAATCAGAACAAATAACAATTAAAATAAATAAATAACACTGTTCTAGTAAACATCTTCATGGCTTATGAAACCAATATAAAAATAACAAAAGAACCACAGGTGGGAATAAGGCAATCCAAGGTTGAGCACATATCTAAAATACACTTGTAGTTGAATGAAGACAAGAAACTGATGGTACCATAATAAATCTTTGGGATTGTTCTAATGAAACACGTAAGTAAAAGACGAGATGAAAAATGGAACACAATCACGGTTAGAAAATCCTGAGGTCTACATAAAGTAGCTAAATATATACATAATCTGTCTTCTGTTTGGGTTATTAATATTTTTATTTTCAAATCATTGAGGCAGAGCACATATGATTATTAGAATTAAAATGATTGGGTAGTCAGGAAATTCCTTTTCCCTAACATAATATATATATGTAGAGCATTATAATTAGAATAATTTTACTTTCTTCTATCCCATTTCTTCACTCACTCAGAAAGAGAACAGAACCAAAGGAATGACATATCTGATCATTTAGTTTGGGCAAATAAACTGAGTTTAGTCTTTTCCTTTTATCAGACATGCTTGATGTCAAAGTACAATCTGGTATATTCTTTATAGAGTGGTAAGTGTGGTTGCATGTTAGTCATCTTTGACAAAATACCTGAGATAAATCAACTTAAATGAGGAAGAGTTCATTTGGTTTATGTTTACAGAAGTTTCATCCCATGCCAGCTGTGCTACCTCACTCTTAGGCCTGAGACAAGGCAGAACCTGATGGCAAGGGAGCATGTGATGGAGCCAAATTGCATCTCATTGCAGCCAACAAGCAGAGAATGAGAGGGGAAGAGGCTGGGAACAAATATACCCCTCAAGGGCATTTGCCCAATAACCCTCTTCTTCCAACTCCCAATAACCTTCCAATAGCCTATTGATCTACAAACCCATAAGTGGATTAACTCATTTATGAGATAAGAGCCCTCATGATCCAATAACTCCAAAAGACTCCACTTCTTAACATTGTTGCACTAGAGCCTTTAACACATGAGCTTTTGGGGAATATTGAAGATCCAAACCATAAGAGGTTGGATAAGTGATCTTTGTCCTGAAATTCCCATTTCCCATGACATGGATAATTAAATTTGTTGGTTTGAAGAATACTGTGGAATGTATTAGAAAGTTCATTTAGCTAGAAATCCAAAGACATATTCTTGTATTTTCTCAGCAAAAATTTGATATGCTAATCTCCATCTATCTGATTCCTATATGGTAGTCCTCCCTTATCTAAAGTTTGACTTTGTGTGGTTTCAGTTACCTGTAGTTAAATTTCAAACTAAAAATATTAAATTAAAGATATTGGAAATAAGTAATTTATAAGTTTTACATAACTTACTAGAGTATATTGTTGTAATTTCTATTTTATTATTATTATTAATTAAACACTTACTATGCTTAATTAATAAATTACCTATATCTTTGTTACGTATGCATAGGAAATATACTTAAATTACTTTTATCATAAGTATGTATGCAGAGGAAAAATAGTATAAATGGGGTTCAGTACTATTCATGATACCAGGCATTTACTGGGAGTCTTAGAACACATCTTCTAGGATGGGGGTTGTGACTCAGCAGTAGAGCACTCGCTTATCACAAGTGAGGCACTGGGTTTGATCCTTAGCACCATATAAAAATAAATAAATAAAATAAAAGCATTGAGTCCATCTACAACAACAACAACAACAACAACAAAAAACTAAAAAAAGAACACATTTTCCTTGGATAGTGGAGGACTACTATATATCTCAAATGGTATTGGAATTTGGTGGGAAAGAGGGGACATACTTTTTGGGCTTTCTGTATAACCTTAACATTAATTGCATAATTAATATATTTATATATTAAGCTCAGTGGTTTTTGGAATTTTCTCAATTGAGCTTCAGAATTAATTTCTTAGATAAGTATTATAGCTTCTACCATTTTATATATCAGAATCTAAGATGTAAAGTTGCATAGTTAGGAAGTGATGGCACCTGGCCCTTCAAAGTCCCTGCTTTTAAATATCTTACCATTGATGTCAAGAGATATGTAAAATTGTTTTTTGTAGAGGGGAGATAGTGGAAAAGTTCATTATTCTTAGCAATATTTTATATCCAATATAATCACTTTTCTGTTTAGGAATCAAACTATACTAATTATATCATTCCCTAATATGAAGAAAAGAGTAATTTTCTTCAAGTCACTGTTTCCTCCCATTAGAGAACACACCACCCAGTCTCTTGTTTTCTTAAACATGACAGCAGTGATACTTTGTAGCTTCTAGAGATTATTTCATGGAATGAAAATCATGGTTAAAAAGGGCAGTAGCCATGGCAGGTGATAGCGAGTGACAGGAAGTACTGAGTTGGTGAGTTAATTCCTTATCCTCTATGCAAAAAAGACTATCAGGATTGTAAAGGGCAGACTATCTTTTTATTTTAAAAGCAGAAAGAAATGGCAATAGATGAAATTTTTTATCATATTACAAACAAGGACATCATACTGAAAATAATATTTTTTCATGAAATCCTTAAATTGATGTGTCATCTCAGTTATCCTATATTAAATATGCATATAGTACCAGCATCTTGATTATCCTTGACAAATAAAATAAACTACATGGTAATCTTCATAACTTTACAAGAAGCAAGACCTAGTCATTAGCTTGCTGCTATTGTACTAGCCAGACAATTTATTGTCAGCACTTGTCAGTAGGAAAAAAAAGTCTACATTTTCTAGGCACTCTCAATGGTGCTGACATTTACTCAGAGTAAATCTAACATGGATTGGTTCAGTACAGCTCAAGATGACAGACATGACATTTACCACTGCCATACTTTAACCAATATCATGATGATAAGGTCTGGGATGTCCCATGGAATTGGTGAAATATAATATCAAACCTAATGGATAGTCTATTTACCTCTTTGCTAAGTCGTAAGAAGAAATAAATTAAGGGCCTGTCCGTTCCTGTACTTTGGGAGAGAAAACCAAGAGAATTAAAATATATTTTCTTCCAATTTCCCCAGATATTTCTATGCATTGATAGGTTTATATTTCCATTCATGTCCATGAATTTATTAGCTTCAAACAAGCTATTTTTCACTTCCATGGGTGCTCGAAACATGCTGTATTGTTTTACAATTAGTAATGAAAGGGAAAAAATATAGATGCCTAGAGCAAAGTCCTTTCTCTCACTGTTGCTTTCTCACACTCTCTCATCTTTTCTCCTCATGAACACACATTTTTGTAATATGGTATATATTATGAATAAACAAACCTTAAAATAAATATATTATTCTCAGGGTTTCCTTTAGAGATATTATATCAAATTCCATTACTAGTAACATTCGTTTCTTTTCAAAAGTGCATACAGACACACACATCTTAATAATTAAGCTCCTTTTTCAGAAAGCATCAAAGCATTATGTGCTTAACATATGATGTGGGAAAATGGAGTTATTAATCAAAGGATACAAGATTTCAATTAGGCTTAAAAATAAGTTTTGATGTTCTAATGTTCTACTACATTGCATGGTAACCAAAGTTAATAATAATGTATTGTATGTTTCCAAATTGCTGAAAGAATTGATTTCTAACAGTCTCACCACAAAAAAAAAATAATGTTGGTAAGGCAATGAATATGTTGATTAGCTTAATTAAATCTTTCTGCAATGTATATATAGATCAAACTATCACATTTTAATTCATAAATATACACACTTATTTGTCAATTATGAAAAGTAATGCTAAGTGGGTTATGTGTTAAATATAACTTTAACTATATCCCTCCTCAATGGAAACAAAACTCTAATTTCTCCTCCCTACTTAATTCTAATGAAAACTGATATCATCTATAACTTTTGATAAAGGAAATAGTCTTTTCATTTATTTTCACAGATGAGTCAGAACATGGTTTCCAGTCCTTGTATTATTTCTGATACTTCCCTCTCTTATTGTCATGAATGATATGTGTCTACACTTACCTTTCACTGAAAATAAAAGGAATACAAGTACCTTTTTTCCAAAGTTTTTTCAAGTCATATTCTTTTCTCCATGCAGGTATCAACATGTTGATCCATTATCCCAGTGTTTATCCATGTTTACTGAATAAAATTGAGTCTATGTCCAGGATAATTAATAGTGGAGACAGTCATCAATTTCTCTCTTGGGATGTTAAAAACCAATGACACATGTACATAATTCAGGAAAGTACTAATGAGTTCTTTCCTAGGTAGAGGACTCCAGTAGGCACACTGAGGAGGGAAGAAAGTTTTGCCAAATGTTAAAGAGATTTTTGGCCAAGAAATTTTTATTTTGTAGTTTTTTATGCTAATTTTCATTTCATGATGTAGTTATGGTTTCAAAATACAGGGATTAGCTAAAATTTTCTAGAAAAAAAATCAGTTCACCTTCATTGACATATTTGTCTTGATATAACCAAAGAGAGACTCTCCATATATTGTCAGGTTGTTTTCTTCTTTGAGGGGGAGTTGGTACTGGGGATTGAACCCAGGTGTACTCCCTCACTAAGATCCTTCACCAGTCTTTTTAATTTTTTTTAATTTTGATTCATGGTCTCCCTAAGTTGCCAATGCTGGTCTGGAACTTGCAATCCTCCCATCTCAGTTTCCCAAATCACAGGGATTATAAGTGTGAGCCACCATGCCTGGCTCAAGTTTATTCTTTAACCTTTCACCCTATACACAATATTATTTAGCTTTATAATTTTCTGAAACAACCCTATTAAGAGCACAATGCCCTATAAAAACAAGTAGAACTTAAATAAGCTAAATCAGTTGAACTGACCACATGATCTCACAACATTTAGTTTCATCCTTTACAAAAGACTAAAATCCATATTTATGACCCAGCTTTATCTCTAAAGTTGCATTATAAAAAAAGTACTTTTTCCCATCTTTTGATTTACTTCCCATTTCTTATTCCTTAAATCATTTCATTTTCTAATGGAATCAAATCATTCATACATGTGACTTGCTAATAATAGAAAAAAGCACACCAAAAAGCACAGATTAGTATGCTTTGACATCTAAACAGATGGTTCCTAGAAAGCAAACACCTGCGAACCATCTGTACCGAAGTGGATCCAGGACTGAATGGGAAGCCAAAATTAACCTGAGCCAAAATATCTGAACCCCAAATTGTCTGGCTGAAGCTGATAGAGCAAAGATAGTAAATATATTTCAACACACATGCCAACTCTGATCATCTGGTCATGGCTGCTTGGAGTGCTGCACAGATTAGAAATGTGAAGTAATACCAATTTTCACTAGAAAAGAAAAACATGCTTGAGTACACGAGGGCTATGGAAGTGAATGTGAAGTGTTGAGAAGCATGCAAAACAATTACCATTCCTGACAAGACAGAAGTTATGGCTAAATGTCAGTCATCACTTATGATTGTATTTATCTCTGTGTGTGCACATGTGTGTGTTCTACGATTTGGAAATTTGGGGAAAAGATTTATTATTTTATATCAGTTCTACTTGGTCATCACACACAGACTTAGTTTTGAATCTTTATGTTTTTTATATATAATATATAAATTATATCATATATATAACATATATTTTTAATGGCAATGAAAAGTTAACCACAAAAGCATCCAGTTGTATATCCTTATACCCTATGCCAAATAAGCCAATTGTCATGCGACAGCATGCTGTTTACTAACTCTAGGAATTTTATTCTTCAATCAAGAAATTGTATCTAGTAATTATGACACACTGCTGTCCCCTCTGCCCAACTTCATAGTTGAAGAAGGACTAGATTAGGAAAAGCTAAGAGAAATAGGAATAGAGAAGAATGAGATGGGATGGGAAAAAGCAAACTCTGGAAATGAGAAGGTGGAAAGTTTAAGAATAAGAGACTTTACAGGTAATATTTCAAACACCCAGTGTATGTTTACATGGAATTACCTTCCAGAGTTCAAGGAAGCAAGGTTTAATTCACATATTAAAAAGGAAGAGAAGTAGGAAATTATAAACAAAGATATAAGTACAAGGTAAAGTTGCTCTTAACATTTCTCTTTGATTCTATATGATTATAAAATTATAGGATACTTTAGGTAATTTTTCTGTTTGTTTCAGAGAGTAATGAGATACAATTTCTATACTTCATCCTTATGTGAAGCTATGCCTCCAAGATACTTACACAATATGTTTGCACCAGACTCAACACTTTAAGACATCACATTTAATACCATACTGGTCTAACACTTGATCTGGAAGAATTTATTTATTATTTCCCCTCAGTCAAACCACTTGGGTAATTCCAATTCTAACTTTATATTGCTCTAATAGTAAAATAGTGCTCAAATGTTGACATATAATTTCAAATGGATTCAAAAATTACTCTTCCTTGAATCTCAACTATTTTTCCCAATTACATTTTTTCTATATATGGTTCCTTTAAGATCTCTTTGCTCTTCTGAAAGTTCACTGTTATATGTTTTTATGTGAATTTGTTTTTAATCTATCTTTGTTGATATATACTGGGCCTTCTGTATCTGTGGATTCATGTAGTTCATTACTTCCAGAAAAAAAAAAAAGTTACCATCTTTTAAAATATATTCATCACCTTTTCTCTTCTTTCAAGTACATAGATGTATATAGAAAATATATAGTGATATACATGTTTTATATGCATACATATATAATATATATATATTAGACCTACTCAGTGCCTGTCCTTTCTCAGCCTCTTTTACACATTTTTTTAAATTTGTCTTTATTTGCACTGCATTCTGAATACCTTTTTCAGTTCTATCACTTCTCAATTCTTCAGTTTTTTTTTCCAATCTACTATTAAACCACCATATGTGATATTTATTAATGTTGATGATTATATTCATTCTTTCCTCAAACTTAGTCTTGTTCTTTTTTACTTTTTTCAGTACCAGGGATTGAACCCAGGGGTACTTAACCACATCCCCAGCCCTTTTAAAAAATATTTTCTCTAGAGACAGATATCATTGCTTGTTTAGAACCTTGCTAAGTTGCTGAGACTGGCATTAAACTGGTGAACCTCCTGCCTCAGTTTCCCAAGCTACTGGAATTACAAGCATGCACCACTGCACCCAGCTTGTCTTGTTCTTTCTCAGATCTGTCACTGGACACTCTAAAGTATCTTGATCCTTAATCACCTTTCAATATTATATTTAATTCCTCAAATATTTCATACATTAAAAATATTCTGTATCTAACATTGCCAATATATGAAGTATTTAGGAAGCTAATCATATTTGTTGCTTTACAGATTCTTGTTCATATGACCATGTTTTCTTGTATGTTTGGTGTGTTTTGATTTTGAACATATGTGATTGATTTCAATTATCAAAATCCTGAGAAATAAAAACAGCACATATTAGTGCAGAAAGGTATATCTGAGTCTACTTTTGCAAAGTACCACCTAATACAAATATGGAAGCCCCATAAATGAATTTCTAAGACTGAGAATACTGATCATGAGAATAGTCTCAGTGTAAAGTCCAGGCACAGATGAAATCAGGCCTATCCCCGCCCTCATTTAATAAGGATGTATAAACTTTTTTCCAAAAGGTGTTACCAGTGGTGGTCCCATGAATTTCAGGATTGCATTGGGTTCTTGGTTACTGTATTCTTGCAAGAGAATATTTCAGGGAAGACATGACATGTAGTAAAATTATAGCAAAGTTTGTTAGGAAAGAAAGCTCTCTCAAGAGGGAGAGAGAGAGAATGGGTCATTTCTAAGAGAAGAGCAATATTATGCCCCCCTTTATCCCTGGTTTTATTAGGGATCTTAGTGAACTTTCTAGAGAGTCCTGACCAGGTGTCACTTTTTAACTTGTGGTTGACAGTAGGATTGCATCAGATTTCTAAGTTCTTACTGCACATGGTTTTACCCACAAGAAGCCAAGTGAGACCCATGACGGGGGAATTTTGTTATTATAATGGCATGCTAAATATCTAAAGGCAATTCTTAGTAACTTTGGCTCACACTGATTAGTTCTAACTGGAATTTGTTCTTTTACAGATTTTATGGTCAATGGGTTTTGCTTTAATTACCGCATTTTCCTAAGTCTTGGATTCTTTGATCTGAATAAAGGTCACAAAATCTTCCCCTTCAGGGTAGTTTGTGTTTTTATTGGCAGGGTGATCCTGAGACTTGCTGGTAACAGGTTGTTTGTCAAGGAATGTAACATCCTATTGACTTAAGCCAGAACAAGGCTAGAATGACCTTAAATAAACTGACCTTTAAAAGAAAGTGTGTGGAGGACCAGCACATGGATCCGATCTAAAGAATTATCCCCTTAACTTAATGTTTCTACCACTCACATCTATCTGCTATCTATCAATGGCAGCACCAATTCCGATTTTTTTCTGTCTCTGTGATTTGGGACATATTCCTTTTTTTCTAACATTGTAGATTTTCTATACTCACTTATACACAGTAAGATACATAGTATAAGTCTGATTCCATTTGTTATATTTCTAATTGTATTATTTGTCATGGTTTGACTATTGCTAATATTCCTTTTATCTAAGCATCTAACACCTAAGGATTCTGTGGTGCCACAAGTTTTTCCAAATAACAGGATTACCATAATACTGCTTTGAGTTTTATATTACCAAGATGGGCTAGAAGTGGGGGGAGTGTATTGGGAACTAGGAAACCGAAATACTCATTTCTGTTCAGTTATTGCAATTTAATTATCTTAAAGGATTATCTAAACATTCCAAGATCTTAGTGTCTATGATTTACTGTTTTTAAAAGTTTTCGAATTTAACAATAATGCTATTACCCCTAAAAGAGTTTATATGCAACATTAGTACATTATAAAGAAAAAGCAGATTTACTCAGATTAAAGTAGGGATAGATGGGCTTGGGATCAAACCTTTAATCTCCTCCTTCTCATTAATTCTATGGAGTGGATGATGCATTTGGGTGGTCTCAAATGTATCTTTGCCTAACTGTGACTTTCTGAAGCACATATAGAAAACAATTACACTGAATGATCTTGTAATTCTAATTTTAGGATTATACAAAATGTAAGTAAAGGCTTCCCCTTATTTTTCAGAAGTTTGTCCTAAATCCATTAAGTGAACCCATCAAAGATAATATCCATACTGTGGAAGGTAAGGAGGCTGAACTGTGGTTATTCAATGTGGGATATAATAATACGAAAAAAAGTGAGGAGAACAACTATGGCAGAGGGCTGCTTAGTAAAGGATGTTAGAGCTTTTGGGAGTGAGTGAGTCATCTTATCAGAGTGGCTTTAATAGGTACTGGAGTTTAAATTGGAAAGGAGAACACTCACTGAGGAGGTGTGGGTTTGTCCCAGAGTCTCAGAATCCAAATGAGATGAGGATGGTTCTGATGTGTTATATTTCTAGCACAGGCAGAGGAAACAGGGCTTCCAAGTGTTCTGTTGGATGTGTTTAAGTCTGAGTGGAAAAAGGAGAACATTTTACTGCGCCAGAAAGTATAATTTTTGATACATTGAGATTAAAAGAAAAAATACATTCAAGAAAATGGAAGCAACTTTTTAAATGAATTTAGAACTGCTTATTTTCTATATAGAGAAAAAGAAAAAGAAGCTCTTTCCATGCCTTGAAAAGCCATGGATTATGATCCCAAGAATTATCTGAGGAGATTAGTAGTTCCAAAGCTAGATAAATTGGATAATATGCTTGATCTTCATTCATCTTCTGGTCCCTACAAGATAACAGAAAACTTCCTTTCATATTTTTGCTAAGGAACTGAGTTAAGTATGTCCTGACATGAGGTGAAGTATAAAGAACATCTGCATGCAGTGGTTCTTTAAGGTTGGTGACAAAGTCTGAACTAATAGAACCTACCTTACTGATTTTACGGATGTCATCAGCATTTAAAAGTGCACTGAGAATTTCTGCCAGATCTATGACACCAAGGGTCACTTTTTCTGTATATTGTATTACACCTGAGGAGGTCAAGTACAATTTGTATAAAATGAGAAAGATTTTGTGGGCACAAAAGTGACCTCTGATGCTCACAACATTCAATACCATGAATCCATCATCAAGGTAAATGACACCTTTCAGATTAAATGGAAGACTGGAAAGGATACTAACTGCATCAAACTTTACACTGGTAACCTTTGTATGATTACTAGAATTGGTCTAATCACCAACAAAGGGAGCCATCTTAGCTCTTTTAATGACCATGCATTAGGCAAATCATACCATTTATTTTCTCTTACCTCAGTGGAATAAAACTATAAATCAATAAGAAAAGAAACCTCAGAAACTGTGAAAATTCATGGAGACTTAACAACATGCTATCAAACAAACAATGGGTCATTGAAGAAATCAAAATGGAAACACAACATACCCAAACTTATAGGATACAGCAAAAACAATACTAAGACATAAGTGTATTGTGATAAACACCTACATCAAGAAAATAATATTTCAAATACACAACCTAATTAAGCATATGAAGGACCTAGGAAAGCAAGAGTAAAACAAACCAAAATTAGTCAAAGGACATGAATAACGGAGATAAGAACAAAAATAAATGAAATAGACACTAAAAAGGCAATACAAAAGATCATGAAATAAAGAGTTGGTTGTTAGAAAAAATAAAATCTATAAAACTTTGACTAGATTAAGAAAAAAAGAGAGAAAAAAACAAATACATAAAATTAGAGATGAAAAAAGAGACATTACAACTGATATCACAGAAATACAAAAGGTCATTAGAGACTGTTACAAACAACTATATGCCAACAAATTGGAAAACACAGAAGAAATGAGCATTTTCTGGACACATAAAATAAAAAAAAAATTGAACCATGAAGACATGGAAAGCATGAAAAGATCAATAAGGAACATTGAAACTGAATCCTTAATAAAAAGTCTTCCAACAGGAGAAGTCCAAGAGGATCACTTGAGCCCAAGAGTTGGAGACCAGCCTGGGCAACACAAAAAGACTCTGTTTCAAAAGAAAAACCAATCAAAAACAAAACAAGAAAAAGAAAAATAATTAACTGGAAGTAATAGTTCATGTTATATATATGACAAGCTAAGGAATCCAAAAATAGTGTATGAGTTGTAATTTCCTTGTGAAATATATTATAATTGAGATAAATGTTAGTATTATGTTTCGATGATCAAAAGGAAACTGTGTGCCCTTTTGTGTCCTTTGAAAAAATAAGTTGCTTAAAGAGAAAACCAAGATAAGTAACTCAGTAAGCACTAATAACCAATGATGAAAAGTTATTAATAAATCAAATGGGATTAAAATCTATGACAAATTGTTTATTTTTTGAAATCAGAATCCTTTGGGGAATTTTCTTTTCTTAATAAAGTCATAAATGGATAAAACAAAAGAACTGTTATTTGTACAACTGTTCTTTCATGGCATGATGGAAGGAAATGAGGAAATGGTTTTCAATACTCAAATACTAGTGCATTTGCCTTGTAATTTATAGCCCCACATTCCAAGTCCCTTTCAATTAAGCAAGAAACAACAGAATGAAGAAAGAGGACAAGTTTCCATGTTAGCATATGCCAGATGAGAAAATGGTCACTGACCAAAGTAAACACTGCTTCAAGATACGGCAACCAAATGGGTAGAAAAGTCTGGACAGAGGCCTCATGCTGACTATCCATGGTTACACTTGCTGGTGAAAATAAGAACCTACTTAGCTGTGTGAATACAATCAGTACAAGCCACATGTTGTGAAATTGTATGTTTAATGAAGTTTACATTGATCTGTATGACAAAACCCTCTGGAACTGAAACTTAGAGTATACATTAAAGGTGTTTGTTATGCTAAGTGTTTTCTTATTACAAATATTGTGAAATTACATTTTGCTTTTAAGAAGCAAACTAAAATTGTTCATAATTACTCTTATTATGTAGTTATTTATAGCAATTCACCGGGATGGGCAATTTTGTTTACCTGAGATGTTAATTAGATTTTTGGTCAAAATTACATACAAATATTCAAAAATAATGGAAGAATATTTTTATAAATGAGACTGTTTTTGTTGTGTTTTGACACTAGGGGTTGAACCCTGGGGTGCTTAACCACTGAGCCACATCCCCAGCTCTTTTTATTTTTTATTTTGAGATGGGGTCTCACTAAGTTGCTTAGGGCCTCACTAAGTTGCTGAGACTGGCCTTGAACTTGCCATCCTTCTGCTTCAGCCTTCCAAGTTGCTGGGAATACAGGTGTGTGCCACCACACCAGGCTAAAAAATATTTTTAAGTGATAAAAAATTTAAGAAGTATTTCATATTTTCATATAAGAGGACTTCTACAAAGGAAAAATTTTAAGGATAATAGAAAATCAGTTTAAGATAACCATGATTTTATGTCACTTAGTAATAAGTAGAAGCTTGAAAGTATATCAGTTTGAGAGAAAAACAAAATCCATTTATACTAAAGTGATCAAAATCAGTTTTGAATTTCAATATGAATAAGATATAAACTAAATATGTAAAAAAATCCACTAGTTTTTTGTAGGATTTGAACTATGAGTGCTTGTACTAAGGAATTTTATTTCAAACACTGACGTTAATGTACATCTTGTCTAAACTACTAATTTTCTCAGATACAGATACATGGATAATAGTAAATTATCAGATACTTTAAAATGATATTCTGATCAATAATCTCAATTTCATACAAAGATTACTGAAAGGCAAGTATATTTGAAATATAACAGAAACTTTTATATTTTTCTTTGTCATTGAGATATAAACATACAGCCATACTAATTGAAGGAGCAAGGCTTTCACTACAAAGATACCTATGAACATCAAGAAAGAACCTAAGAGAAAACAAACACCTAGTTCTGAGTTTTCAAACAAAGTAGTTGGAAAAAGTTCCTCAGTATTTTCAGCCACCATTAAAAATAAATGTTTTTAAATTAGTTACACTCTTCACACTAGTTATTTCTTGGAAATCTTCCACTGTATATCTGAGACACTATGCACATTTAGGTCCTTTAGTGTACAAATAATTCCTACTCCTTTGCTTTGGACTTGCCTCACTTAATTGACTCTGATATGAGCAAAGTATTTGAATTGATATCCTTAAAATGTATTCCATGGACAATCAATGGGAGGTTCTATTTAAAATTACAATGTTCATTGAGAAATTTTAGGTATCTGTGGGAGTTGTTCAAATAAGAGGCAGGAATTATGGTGGGCATGAAAGTTTCCTGCCAAAGGAAGACTGTCTAAATGAATCACATATTCTTAAATACAATAGGAGGTCAGCTCTTCTCACAAAGGACCAGAAGAAAACTAACATACTCAAGTGTTAATCCAGATAATATCCATGTTTGTTTACTATGTGGGCAAGGGATATTTCAAACTGATTTAAAGTAAACTCATAGTTTTGTTTCTATTTAAAAATTAATAGGTTGTAACTTGTTTCTCCATGAGGGGGCATATTTTTCTTTTTCAAAATAAAATATTTATTTATTTATACTTACAAATATATTTTTCAAATTACACACAGTTTGTTCAATGTATAGAGACATGACTAGAGAATCTATTAGCATCGTTAATAGAAGAAATAATTGACTATTCCATAATAAATTAGAGGCAACTGTGTTTTCCTCCATAATTAACCTAATTCATTATGAAAAGGCCCTAAAGAGCTATGGTAGTCTGCTTGACTTGAAGTAAATCATCAAAAGCTAAAGAATTTAATTTCAAGTCTTTTAAAACAGATCATAGTTGCTGTTTTAAAAAGAAGAGAGGTACTATCTTCTTTATCTGGATGTCAATTACTATACTTTCAGTTAAGATATCATATGTCAAAATTCTTCTTTGTCTTCATAAGACTTAATTATTTCTGAGTTTATTTTCTAGATTTTGTTTAAGGATATAGAATAAAAGGTAACTACCCATCAAGATTTAATATCATCAAATTACACATGGGAATTTGGGGGAGATAATTAATTATCAGCCAAGCGAGCAAAATAAATTTTGAAACTTGCATAAAGCTCAAATATTGTTTGATTTAAACATTTTTTATTTAAAACTAACACAAATAAGTATTTAGCATCTATAAATTTTCATATCTATTCATATAGAAAAAATATTCCTTTCATGGAGAAAATGCTATGGCATATGTTTCAAAGGGCCTCAATATATGCCAGATAAATAGAAGAAGAAGTAATGAACTGCACACAAGAGAATAGAAAGCAAATTTACTCTGAATATTTCCTGATAAGTTATGTCAACTTTTGACAGATGTGAATGTTGGCTAATCCAGTAAAGGAAACTTTTCAAAGAAGCTTCAGTTAATTATGCCTGTGTGAAGTAAAAAGATTGCTGCTCTCTTGATAACCATTCTCCTACTTGGATATTGCAAAATTGTTGGTATTCATGAATGATTTTAAAGAACCAAGAATAATTTTTGTAATTTTTTTTGAAAATTAATATCACTTCTTTAGAGTCAGATCATGTGTGTAGTCTGAATAATGTCAACAATGTCAAAATCTAAACTATAGAATTTTTTTAAAAAATAGGAAAAATGTTGAATATATTTCATCCATTAATGTCCTGAAACCTAGATTAATTTGAAGAAGGGCTTTCTTCTCTTATTTCATCTGAAAATAAAATAAAAGTAGATGCATAACAATCATTTTGGAACTGCTCAGCTTGAAGAATAAGGGCAGAAAAAAGAAAGACCAAGCCAAAACTTAATGGTATCTAATACATGATTACTATGTAAAGAACATTTTCTTGGATATATATGTCATATATGTGTATACATATAGATGTGTGTATACATATGTGTGTGTGTGTGTGTATAATAAAATTATCAATTTTACATAATAATTTTATATAGTACTAACATATAAGGAATAATAGTCACTTCTTTCTCTTGTACTAAAATAATTAAGAGCAAAATAATTGTTTATAGAAAACACCTATAAAGGATATTTTTATTAGAACAATGTGAAAAAGATATATTTGTGCATCCTGATTAGCTCTAGAGGTAATTGAAATAAAAATTGGCAACCGACCATCTGGTTAAAGGCCTATAAGAAAAAGTATTGGAAGATTAGGGAAAGGTATTTGGGTAGAAGCATGTGAATAGACATATGGGATTGGGTGGAAAGTGTCATGACTTATATAACACACATTAACATCTACCATGAAGGAAGTACTGAAAACCTGAGTACATAAAATTCTTGACCAATTGATGTTGATCAGCTTTTATCACTGGTTACCCTAAAGCAAGCACAATGAGCACACAAATGGAGTGGCCATTAGGGTAGACATGGTAGATTTATATGTATCTGAAAATATCAACTTTCAATTGCAAAACTGATATAGCTACTGCTTCCTCTGAATGTTCCATCTATCAGCAACAGAGAACAATGAAGAGTCCTCCATATAACACTGTCTTTCAAGGAGACCAACCACTCAGTTGGTGACAAGTTGACTAATTCAAGCCCCCTCTATCCTGAAAAGGACAGAGATCAGTCATCACAGGGATAGACACATTTTCTAGGTGTGAGTCTGCCTTTACTATCTGCAAACCATCAGTCAGAACCACTATCTGGGAATGCCTCATTCATAGCAATGGAATCCCATATAGCTTAACACCCTACCAAGGAACCTAGTTTACAGTGAAAGAGGTGTAAGAGTGGGTCCATGAACATGAAATCTATTGGTCATTATCTCATACAATAACACCCAGAAACAAACCACATGGCAAAGTACTGAAAGGGTTTCCAGAGCATAGTTGAAACACTAGCTTAGAAAAGAAGACTCTGAGAGGATGTGACATAGAATAAGAGACCTCTATATGATGCTGTGTCCCTGGTAGGAAAAATTTAACTCTGAGAACCAAGAAGTGGCAGGATAATGGAGCCTTCATTATTTCTATCAATGACTCACTGGGGATTTTAATGTGCTTCTTCAACCTGCAAACTCCAGGCTACTCAAGGTTGGTGGTATTGGTCCAGTCACCATGGCAAGAATCTCACTGAAACACAAGCTACAGCTGCCTTAGGGCACTTTGGACTCTGTATCTAGTAACAATATGAAAAATAAGTCATTATAGTAACAAGAAGGAATATATGTAGAAGAAGCCAGGAGATCCATCTGGGTGGCTTTCAGTACTTCCTTTACCCATTGTAACTATAACTAGACAGATATAGTCTCTCAGTCTGAGAAGGGTATGATTGCCAAGGATTCAGAACTCTAAGCAGCGAAGGTTTGGATTGCACTACCAGGTGAGCCACCAAAACCTCAGTCATAGCTGAGAGTAAAAGAAATTTATGCTAGACAGTAGAGGAAAAGAAGGAAGAGGAAGTATATCAGCTGTGGCACCAAGACCAACTATGGTTATAGTGGCTGTAGTTCATCTCATGAATCGTACTCTTCTAATTCTCTGCCCCTACCCCAGGAAGGCAGGATCACAGGAACTATAAAGAAACTACTTCCTCAACCTGCATGGAGATATATTTGTGCACCATAAAGGGTGGCATGTGGCAGTCATAAAAATACCATCAAGATCACCTGCTGTGGAAAGCATAATTGAAAAAGGGCCCTAGCTGCTGTGGCACCAAATCTACTACTGTGTTTACACCAAGGTTCATACTTTGCATGGGCTACTTCTAGTGACTGACCAAGCATGGAGAGGTTACTGGAGTACTAAAGCAGGACCAATTCCTCCAATATGTGAGACTTCTCTAACAGACAATTTTAGTTCAAGAACTCCACAGATATATGTTGAAACATTCTTTGAAGACTTACTATCCAATCTGCCTTCCTTTCCACTATTCTTATAGAGATATCAGAAGTTCATTGATTATGAACACTCTGGATCTCTCCACCTATTCTTGTTACTTCCTCTAATAAATGTCTTGCATATCTAATTCTGGTTTGTCATCTGTTTCTCAACTGATCCAAACTCTCATAATTTCTTTATCATTAATATTTTTTCATCATAAAAAACACAAAATTTCAAATTTTGAATATTCAGTTGATGTTAAACAGTAACTAACATTAATAGTAAAAAAAGAATTTCTCTACCACTGAAAATCAGTTCTCATTCAAATTTTCTTTTTGGCTTTTAGTGACTAGATAAAAAGAAATTTTCTTTCTAGAACACAGAACAAAAGAACTACTTTAGTCAAATGATTTGGATAATTACCTAATATCCAAATTGACTTCAACATTGTTAAGTTCAGGATAAATTACATCCGTTTTCAGAGTTGAAGTTTCCATTTACCCACTTGACCTGCCTTCTAGGGTTTGAGTATATTTTCCAAGGGGGAATGTCATGATGAGTAATTGTGCAATTTTGAAAGTAATACTAATTGCCCCTTGTTATCTATTCTCCACTTCTTTTGATGACCCTGGTTTTTAATGGGGCCTATGTTTATTCTGAATATGTATGACTTCTTTTGCAGGTATTTAAATGGCAAAGAGCTATAGCAAACATGTTTTTAAATCATGAATAGTGATTAAAAGGAAAGAGTGTGCCTATCTATTATGTAGTGAAAGTTGGTGTTCCCTCCCAAATTCAGACATTGAAGTCCTAATCCCTAATGTGTGACAACCAAAAGAGAAGCCTTTGAGAAGTAATTAGATTTAGATGAGGTCCTGAAGGTGAAGCTCCTCATTATGATAACAATGTTATTATGAAAGGATTCCACCCTCTTGACCTAAATGTCACCTTTAAATACCATCACTCTGGAATTAGTACTTCAACATATGAATTTTAGGAGGACATATACTTCTATCTACATCAGAGGTCATCTATCTGATGACTTGCTGAAGTTACAGCACCAGTCCTGCACTCCTGCCACTACACTTCTTTGAGAGAAAAATAAAACTTTTGACATGTTGTCATTCTCAACCAAGCACAGTGTAAACAAACAAAATGACCAAAGCATTGTTTTTATTGTAATCATCATGCTAAGTGTTTTAAAATACACAATCTTATTTTACTCCCCAAATGGTTATTTTACCAGAGTACTATTATGAGTTTATTTTGTGCATGAGGACACTGAGAATTAAAGAAGTCAAACAGTGTCTAAAGCCACACTTCTAGTATCTAAATGTGCCAGAGTTCAAATGCAGATGAGAAGTTGGGCATGGTGGCACACGCCTATAGTCCCAGCAGATGGGAGACTGAGGCAGGACTGCAAGTTCAAGGCCAGCCTCAGCAACTTAGCCAGACCTTGTCTCAAAATAAAATAAATTAAATTAAATTAAAAGATCTGGGGATGTAGATGAGGTAAAGTACCTCTTTGTTAAATTCTTGTTATGTATGTATGTATGTATGTATATGTGTATCAATGAATAAATAAATTCTTACTAGACAAACCAAACACTGACCATAATTCTCTATTAAATCAGTGTCAGAGAAAACCAGTTGTAAACATAGTTACTTAATCTCTTGGCCCACCCAGACAACATTCCTAGTGGATGCACTCTCCTAAGAATTCCCTACATTGATGTAGGTGTTGTGGTGCACTAGAAATAAATCACCAGTTCAGCCTTGAAGCAGAACGTGAAACTTTATTTGCTGGTGTGTCAAGAGGCAGAGACCAAGTTGTCACTGCACACCTCGACCTGTTGCAGAAGGGAGGGCGTGATCTTATAGCAAAAAACCACAAGCCACCAGTAAGTCAAAACTATAGCAACATAGGAAGTGGGTCAGAATGACCCAGTTCAGGGTACAGTACACTACCCAAGAAAAATGGGAACTAATAAAAGAACATAATAGTACATTGTGTAAAAATAACAGAAACATTTTTTTGAGCCACTATGGAGTCAGGGTTTTCACAAGGGGAGAACGTTTCTTATCTGAAATGGAGTCTCAGGGCAAAATGGAATTTGTCTGGTCAAGACATATATAGTTTGGCCCATAACATAGGAAACTGAAAGATTTTATTCTCACTTGATTGAAGCACAAGTAAGGGAACCAATAGCAGAATAGTAGAGAACACCATACTTATCCAACTTAGAGTGAAGATATATTGCAGGAAAATTGACCAACTCTTTCCCTCTTTCAGCACCAATTACTTGCATAGCATGGAATTCTGTATTACTTAAATCTAATTCTGTAGCACTTGATTGATTATTTTTCATACATATCATTCAACTCTGTCATAATTATCCTGCTCAATGAGCATTACCATCTTGTGTACTGAACATTTTTGGTATTAGTATACACATTAATAGACAAAGTCAATAAAGATATAAGAATTACATGCTAATGAAAGGAACAAGCTTTGAAATTGAAAAAAGACAGAAATTCCAGCTTTGTAAAAAGCTGATCTTAACAGAAGTAGAATAGGATAGTTGTTACCAGAACTTGACAACAGGGAGGGGATGGAAAGAGAATTATTAATGGGTATGGGATACTGTTGGATAGGAAGAATAATTTTGAATGTCCCATATCGTGGTAGAATAACTATGAGTTGACAAAAATTATTTATTATACCCCTTGATTTTATCCTGTGTGACACTGAGAAGCAAACCCAGAAATATCAGATTTCTGACGTACAAGTTTAGGAGAGAATAAGTATCTACTGTTTTAAGCCCTTAAGTTTGTGGGAATTTGTTATTCAGCAATGAAAACTAAAAATTAATTAGCTATATATTCCAAAATAGCTAGAGAGAATTTTTTAAATGATCCCAACACAAATGTCTGAGGTGCTATATATGCCAATTCCCCTCATCTGATAAAGAAAAATTGTATGCATATATTATAATATCACACCATACCTTATACATTATCTGCAATTATTATGTGTTCATTAAAAATAAAATGTAGCCAGGCAAAGTGGTACACACCTGTAATCCTAGCAGAGAGATCGGGAGGCTAAGGCAGAAACAAGTCCAAAGCCAGCCTCAGCAACTTAGCAAGGCCCTAAGCAACTTAGTGAGATCCTGTCCCAAAATAAAATATTTTTTTTGTAAAACAGGGCTGGGAGTGCAGCTCAGTGGTTGAGTGACCTGGGTGTTAATCCCCAGTGCTAATATGTATATACATTCCAGCCTTTTTAATAATCATGAGACCTAAAATTCCTTGACTGTAAAGGGGGATCATATCAGTTTTCTATTGCTGAATATCAAATTACCACAAACTTAGGGGCTGAAATCAACAGACATTTACTATGCTCTACTTCTGTATATCAGAAGCCTGGGCCTGATATCTCTGGTTTTTTTGCTAACTGCCACAAAAGGATAAAATCATGGTGTGGAATGAGATGTGTTTTCATCTGAAATTCACAAGTCCTTTTCAAACTCAGGCAGGTCATAGGCATAATTCAGTTACTTGACAATGTAAATGGAGGTCCCTGATTCTTAAGATTGTCAACTGGGGACCAATCTCAGCTCATATAGGTCACAGCCCAGCTCTTGTAAAGTGGCTCAGTTTGGTTATTGAAGTCTGAGAGAAGCGTATCTCTCTGAACTCTATTTTAAAACATTTATTAGCAACATATTGATTGTACAAATAAATGGACTTCATTGTGACATTTCAAAGATGCATATAACATGCTTTGATTATATCCATCCTCCTTTAATGCATACAAGTTAATTAATTCACTTGGCACTTTCAAATTGTCCCATAAATTATAGCTATTATCACTATTTTGTCAAATTTTTCCCTGTCCTAGAAAAGATGCTTTCAAATCATTACTATTATTTGAGTGAAATTTATTCATATGAGTGATTGAAAGCTTTGAAATGCTTGCTCACCTTGAATATTTTGGAGAATTTTTATTTCAGTTGTGCAAACAGATGCAAAAATCTTATTTAAAATTTAAACATTCTAAGTAAAACATATGTTTAGAATTTGCAAGAGTGTTCCTTAGAGATGCCTATGCTCTAAGGATAAAACTTTGCACTGCAAATATTTTCATAATTATATCAAGACAGTAGCACTGAGTTAAAGGAGTATGCCAAAATATTATACAACATTCCTATTCAACATACATTAGCTTTCTCTATTCATTGCCTATGTACATTTTTAAATTAGTAGACTTTACAGCACTTATATGTTAATAGAAAATGACCAAGAAGTATAAATAGTTCCCATATAACCCATCATTCCTTCAGTTTACCCTGTTATTAACATCTAGCATTAGTGTTTTGCATATGTTACAATTAATGAGCCAATATTGATGCATTATAATAAAACTCATATTTTACATTAGAATTTATAATTTGTGTTTTATGTCCTGTGAGTTTTGCAAAATACAGAATAAGATATATTCACCAGGTAATATCCCATAGAACAGTTTCACTGCCCAAAATATTCCTTGTATTGTATTTGTTTATCTCTCCATTCTTTTGCTTAATCCCTAGCAATCATTGCTCTTTCCACTATTTTAATAGTTTGTTTTTTTTTACAAAGGATAATATAGTTGTAATCACATAATATGTAGCTTTTATTATATTTTCTTTCATTTAACAGTATGCATTCAAGTTTCCCACATCTTTTCATTGTTTAATAGCTAATTATTTTTTATCACTGAATAATATCCCATTGCATGGACATTTTATAGTTGTTTTATTTAAATCTGTTTATCTGTTAAAGGATATCTTGGTGGCTTTCAAGTTTGGGCAATTGTGAATAAAGTTGCTATAAATATCCACACGCAGGATTTTGTGTGGACTGTCTTTTAGGTAACTCCCATGGGGAACAGTTGCTTGATCGTATGGTAAAAATAAGTTTAATTTTGCAAGAAATTTCCAACCTGTCTTCTAAATTGGCTGTACCATTTTGAATTCCCACCATAAAAGAGAGTTCCTGTTGTTCCACATACTCAACAGCATTTGGTATTGTCAAAGTTTTGGATTTTCACCATGCTACTAGATATGTATTGGTATCTTATTATTTTAATTTGCAAATCCCTAATGACACATGATATGTAAAATCCTTACATATGCTTATTGGCCATTCATATATTTTTCTTTGGTGAGTTTTCTGTTCAGAAATTTACCCATAGACAAACCTGTTTTTTTTCTTGTTGAATTTTAGAGTTATTTGTATAGTGTGTTATGCACACTATACAAATATTTTCAAATATTTTCTATCAATATGGCATGTCAAAATCAATCTCTGAACACTGCCTTTTACAGAGCAAAAGATTTTTTTAGTTGTTTTAAAATTTATTTGTTCTTCCTAGATATACATGACAGTAAAGGGTATTTTGACATATTATACATATATATAGAATAAGTGTAACTTGTTCCAGTTATGATCCCATTATTGTGAGTGTACATGATGTGGAGTTACATTGGCCATGTATTTATATGTAAGGATAGGAAAGTTATGTCTGATTCATTCTACTGTATTTCTGATTCCCATGTTCCCTTCCATCCCTTCATTCCCCATTGTCTAATCCAATGAACTTCTAATCTTCCTTTCCCTTCTTGTGGGTTAGCATCCACATATCAGAGAGAACATTCTGCCTTTGGTTTCTTGGGACCGACTTATTTCACTTAGCATAATATTCTCCGGTTCCATCCATTTACTGTCAAATGCCATTAACTTCAATCTTCTTTATGGCTGAGTAATATTCCATTGTGTATATATACCACATTTTCTTTATTCATTCTTCTGTTGAAGGTTCAATAGCTTGGTTCAATAGCTAGGCTATTGTGAATTGAGCTGCTATACACATTGAAGTGGCTGTGTCACTATACTATGCTGATTTAAAGACTTTGGGTGTATACTGAGGAGTGAGATAACTGGGTCAAATGGTGGTTCCATTCCAAGTTTTCTAAGGCATCCCCATACTGCTTTCCAGATGGTTGTATGAATTTGCAGACTCACCAGCAATGTACGAGTAAACCTTTACCCTCACATCTTTACCAAAATTTACTATTACTTGTATTCTTTTTAATTGCCATTCTGATTGGGGTGAGATGGAATCTTGGTGTAGTTTTGATTTGCATTTCTCTAATTGTTAGAGATGTTGAAAATTTGTGTTTCTTCTTCTATGACATGGTGTTAAGTTTTTTGAGTTACTTGTATATCCTAGAGATTAATGCTCTATCTGAGGTGCAGGTGGTAAAGATTTTCTACCATTCTGTAGGTTCTCTGTTCTTGATTGTTTCTTTTGAAGAAGATTTTTAGTTTGAAACTATCCCATTTATGGATTCTTGATTTTACTTGTACTTTAAGAGTCTTATTGAGGAAGTCAGTTCCTAAGCTGTCATAATGGAGAGTTGGGCCTACTTTTTCCTCCAGTAGGTACAGAGTCTCTGGTCTAATGCCTAGGTTCTTGATTCACTTTGAGTTGAGTTTTGTGCAGGGTGAGATATAGAGGTTGAATTTCATTCTATTGCATATGAATTTCCAATTTTCCCAGCACCATTTGTTAAAGAAGCTATCTTTTCTCTAATGTATGTTTATGGTGACTTTGTCTAGTATGAGATAACTGAATTTATGTGACTATGTCTCTGTGTCTTCCATTCTGTTTCATTATTCTTCATGTCTGTTTTTGTGCCAATACCATGCCAATTTTGTTACTATAGCTCTGTAGTATAATTTAAGGTCTGGTATTGTGATGTCTCCTGTGTCACTTTTCTCACCAGGGATTGCTTTATCTATTCCGGGCCTCATATTTTTCCAAATGAATCTCATGAATGCTTTTTCTGTTTCTGTGAAGAACATCATTGGAATTTTAATTGGAATTGCATTAAATCTGTATATGACTTTTGATAGTATGGCCATTTTGACAATATAAATTCTGCCTATTGAAGAACATGGGAGATTTTTCCATCATCTAAGATCTTCCTCTAATTCTTTCTTTAGTGTTCTGTAGTTTCCATTGTAGAGGTCTTTCACCTCTTTGGTTAGATTGATTCCCAAACATTTTATTTTTTTGAGGCTATTGTGAATGGGATAGTTTTTCTGATTTCTCTTTCAGCAGATTCATCATTGCCATATAGGAACACAACTGATTTATGGGTGTTAATTTCATATCCTGCAGGGCAGAATATTTTAATTTTACTGAAGTCCATTTTATTAATTGTTTTTCATGGATTGTGTTTTTGATATTTTATCTAAAAATCACCACTCAAAACAAGAAACTTGGATTTTATCCCATGTCATCTCTAGAAGTTTTATGGTTTTAAACTTTACATTCATCCATTTTGGGTTAGTATTTGTGAAAGAAGTAAAGTATATGTCTGTGTTCTGGTTTTCTTGGATGTCTAGTTTTTTTCAGCACCTTTTGTTAAAATACTATGTTTTATTGTTTGTATTGCTTGTGTTCCTTTTTCAAAGATAACTGACTATGTTTATATGAGTATATTTCTGAGCTGTCTATTCTGCTCCATTGAGCTACTTATCTATTCTTTTATGAATACCACACTGTCTTCACTACTGTATAGCTAAATCTTTAAGATTTACTGTATAGTAAATCTTAAAGGTTACCAGTATTGGTCCTCCATCTTTATTGTCATTCAGTATTTCTTGACTTTTCTGTTTTCGTTTGCTTGTTTGTTTTTTTGTTTGTTTGTTTGTTTGTTTGTTTGTTTTGGTATCTCTACATAAACTTTAGAATCAGTTTGTTCATCTCCACAAAATAACTTGCTGGGATTTTGAGGATAACTCAAAACTCAAAGTTTTGGTAACTTTTAGATCAATTCAGGCAGAATTACCATTTTGACAGACTGAATCTTCCTATCCATTGTGGAGTAATATATCCCCATTGGTGCAAAATACAAAGCCCTCAAATGATTGGTGGTTCTAGCAGACTAAATGATTGGTGGTTTCGAGTGGTGTGACGCGCTGACTGATGCGCTGATTGGATAGGTACTCAATAAAAGAAGAAGCTTCCCCAATAAATGAGTTAGCAGCTACTAGCTCGCCTGCTCTTACCTGGCTCCTGGTGTCTGTGTGTTTATTGACACTGCGCCCTTCACACCCCATTACACGAGCCCCCATGGTAAACAAAACCATGTACATGGAAAAATCTCTCCATTTATTTAGACATTGTTTGGTTTTCTTTTACAGTGTTTTTGTATTTTTCCCCATATAGAGGTTGTATAAATATTGTCATATTTATACCTAAGTGCTTCATTTTATTTGTTCTAATTTATATAGCACACGATTTTTAATGCAAATTACCCTATTCATTGCAGTTATATAAAAAAGCAATCAACTTTTTGTACGTAAACCTTGTATTCTACAGCATTGTTAAAATTGCCTATTAGCTCCATTTTTTTTTTTTTCTCTGCTGTCATCTTGTTTTTCCTTATTTGATGATTTTTGGGGGGATTTTCTACATAGACAATTATATCATTTGTAAGCAAAGACCACTTTATCTCTTCCTTCCTAATCTATATACCTTTTATATCATTTGCTATTTTTTTTTTTTTTTTTGGATTTGCATTTGCTAGGATTTCCAGTACAGTTTGAGTATTAGTGATAAAAGCAGAAATCCTTGCCCTGGTTCCTATTCTTAAGAGGAAAGCATACAGTTTCTTACCATAGTAATGGTAGATATTCCTGTAGTTGTCCTTTATCAGCTGAGACCCCCTCTATTTCTAGCTTGAGAGGTTTTAGTGTGAATGGGCATTAGACTTTTTCCAATTACTTTTCTGGACATGTTGAAATGATCATATAATATTTCTTAGTGTATTGATGTGATCAATTACATCAATTGTATTTCAAATATTAAACCTGCCTTGTATACCTGGAGAGCATGCATCTTCAGAGTGGTATGAAATTCTTTTTATACATGCTTGGAGTCAATTTGCTAAGGTTTTGTTAAGGATATTTGTGTTAATTAAATGAGAGGCCATTAGACCATGATGTTTTTATTCCCTAGGTTACTATATAAGTATATTAAAACCTGTTATGGTTTAGACATGGTATTCCCCAAAAGTTCAAGTATGAGACAATGCAAGGTTTGGAGGAGAAATTATTGGGTAATATCATTAACCTAATCAGTGGATTAATTCCTAATGAGATTAACTGAGTAGTAACTGAAGGAAGGTAGGGTGTAACTAGAGGAAGTGTTTTGTTGGGGGTGGGATTATACCGTATATATTTTGTATCTGGCGAGTGGAGTCTTTCTTTCTGCCTTCTGATCATCATGTGAGCTGCTTCCCTCAGTCACACTATTCCGCCAAGATGTCCAGCCTCACTTCATTCCCCAAGGAATGGAGTCTGCTGTCTGTAGATTGAGACCTCTGAAACCATGAGCCCCCCAAATAAACTTTTCTTCCTCTACATTTGTTCTGATCAGACCCTTTTAGTCATAGCAGCAAAAAAATTGACTAAAACAAAACCTAACAGAATTTAGAAGAAAATAAAGCAAAATCTAACTGGGCATTAGGCGTATTGTCTTGAACTTCATGCCAAAATAGTCCAAAGAAGGGAATTGCTCAAACTTTAACTTTAATTTCTTTGTTCTGTTTCTACATTTACCCTATTAAAATTGTGTCCTCTTTCCCCTTTGGTGAAGCTCTAAATCATTTGCTATTTGGTGCTACCCATTTGATGTTAGTCAATTATTTGAAGAGAATCTAAGTGTATTCAAACTCTTTTTGCAATAGTTTCCTACTAATGGTAAGGAAACTGACTACAAAAAAGTACAATGACCACATAAAACATGTTTTACTTTGATCTGGAAAAATAGTTTACTTGTCTTAAATTACTAAATTACACATGAACTTAGAGAGTACATCTTGATTTTAATTTCCTTTTAAAAACTATTTTAACTGATAAATAAAAACACAGAAATTATACATATTTATGTGGTACCATGTGATGCTTGGACACATAAATACAGTGTGTAATGTTCAAGTCAGGGTAAACATCTCTTTCCTCAAACATCTATTACCTCTTTATAGTGAAAACATTAAAAAATATTTCTTGGATAAAGGAAGATGGCGGACTAGAGGGCGGCTGCATTTCATGTTGCTCCAGGATGCAGGATTCAAAAGAGGAGATAGTGAGAGACTTGGGACCAATTCAAAGCTGCCGGGTGAGTCTCTCCTGTTGGGGAGGCGTCCCAGATGGGGCGGTAGCCCCGGAACGCAGGGAATTTGTGAAGTGGAGTTGCTCGGCGAGACGCCCCTCCCCCCACAGGAGCGGTAAACAAGGACAACTGGGATCATCGTGGAGGAGGCGGCTCGGCACAGCGCTTGGACTCGAGCAGCCGCTGGGGCTCCGGGCGGCTGCCTGGGGAGGAGCTGCATGGAGAGCTGTTTGGACCCAGAACGACCGCTTCTGAACACCGGGAGGTTGCCCGGAGGAGGAGGAGAGGCCCGGCGGGTCACTTGGTCTAGGAGTGACTGCATCAGAGCCACGGGCGGTTGCCAGAGGAGGAGGCGAGTGGTGAGCTGTTTGAACTCAGAGTGGGCGCTCCTGAGCGCCAAGGGACTGCCTGGGGGAATTGGGGGAGCGCGGCGGGACGCTTGGTCTGGGAGTGACTGCATCGGAGCCACAGGCGGTTGCCAGAGGAGGAGCTGCGTGGTGAACTGTTTGAACTCAGAGCGAGCGCTCCTGAGCGCCGGGAGGTTGCCCGGAGGAGGAGGAGGAGCGCGGCGTGTTGCTTGACCTGGGAGTGACTGCCTCAGAGCCGCGGGCGGTTGCTGGAGGAGGAGCTGCGTGACGAGCTGTTTGAACTCGGAGCAGCTGCTCCAGAACACTGGTGGCCTGCCTGGAGGAGGAGAGCAGTGGGACACTTGGTCTGGGAGTGACTGCATCAGAACCACAGGTGGTTGCCAGAGGAGGAGGCGAGTGGTGAGTTGATTGGACTAAAAGCGACCGCTCCTGAACACCGGTGGCCTGCCTGGAGGAGGAGCGTGGTGAGTCAATTGGTCTCGGAGCCACCGCTCCTGAACACCCGGGGGGCTACCCCAAGGAAGAGGAGGAGGAACAGGGCGGGTCACTTGGACTTGGAGTGACTGCCTAGGGCTACGGGTGGTTGGCGGGAGGAGGAGACCCGAAGTGAGTTGTTTGGACTCCTAGTGACTGCGTCGGAAACCGGGCGGCTGTCCAGAGGAGGAGGTGTGTGGCGGGTCTCTGGGTCTCGGAGATATTGTACGGGGCTCCAGGTGGTGGCTCAGGGGAGGGGCTGCATAGCCAGGCGATTGGTGCAGAGCAGGGTCCCAGGAGCTAGGTGGCTTCTTGCTGGAAGAGCCGCACAGAGACACACCTAGGGGCGGAGCGAAGTTTCCAGGACTGTGGGCAGATTCTCTGGGAGAGGCAGCCTAAGGAGACTCGCCTGCAAAGGGTGAGGCTCCGAGGCCCAGGACGTAGGTCCAGGCCCCTGGGATCGTTGCAGAGGAAGACAGCCCAGCCCAGGTGGTAGTTGTAGATTGAGGGGAACCTCTAGGAGGGCAACTGACCAGCGAGACGTCCCCACCGAGTGACTCTTCCCGGCCGGGGGAGGTTTTCCCGAAGGGACGGTAAAACCAGAGACACAGGCAAAAACAGGCCTTGCCTCAGCCCGCAGTCTAGTTCCCCATTGGATGACCATTGGTCAACAAGTGGAGGCACCTCTGCCCACTAGCAGGGAATATACGCCACCTGAGGGTTACCACCCCTAGAGAGGCAGCTTCTTCGTGGAGCTCTGCATTATCAACCTCCTCCAAGACTTCAGGCTACTGAAGGATAAGAGGGGATATACTAGCAATCTTCAGGGACATTATAAGTTGATAGAGGAAATCTGCAATATCTTAATGACCCACTGATTCCTGAACAATATGAGAAAACAAGGGAAGAAAATGCCCCAAACAAATCTAGGTGTTACATCAATAAAATCCAACGACAGCATGGCAGAAGAAATGACAGAAAGGGAGTTCAGAATGTACATAATTAAAATGATTAGGGAAGCAAACGATGAGATGAAAGAGCAAATGCAGGCATTGAACGATCGCACCAATCGACGGTTAACAGAGCAAATTCAGGAAGCAAAAGATCATTTCAATAAAGAGTTAGAGATATTGAAAAAAAACCAAACAGAAATCCTTGAAATGAAGGAAACAATAAACCAAATTAAGAACTCCATAGAAAGCATAACCAATAGGATAGAACAGCTGGAAGACAGAACTTCAGATATTGAAGACAAAATATTTAACCTCGAAAACAAAGTTGAACAAACAGAGAAGATGGTGAGAAATCATGAACAGAATCTCCAAGAACTATGGGATATCATGAAAAGGCCAAATTTGAGAATTATTGGGATTGAGGAAGGCTTAGAGAAACAAACCAAAGGAATGAACAATCTATTTGAAGAAATAATATCAGAAAAATATTTCTTCTTGATTTCTGAAATATACAGGATCTTATAATTATCTCTAGTCATTTTACCAAGCAATAGCACACCAGAACTTCATAATCCTATCAAACTATAACTTAATACCCATCCCAGGGATAGAGACTTTCTCTATTCTTCCCTTCCTCTTGTTTTTCTAAGGCTCTTCTAACCTCTATTCTATTCTTAACTTCTTTGAGATGAATTTTTTATATTCCACATATGGGAGGCATCATGTGATGGTTGTCTTTCTGTGCCTGGCTTATTTTACATAGCATAATTATCTCCACATCCCTCCATGTTCTTACAAATGACTGGATTTTACCCTTTTTATGTATGAAAAATGTTCCATTATGTATGTATATCACATTTTCTTTTTCCATTTATCAGTTGATGGACACAGGTTCTTTCCTTTTCTTTGCTATTTTGAATAGTGATACAATAAACATAGGAGTGCAGATGTCTCTTTCACATACTGATTTCAGCTTCTTTGGATATATAACCAGTAGTGGGATCAATGGGTTCCATAGTAGATTTATTTTTAGTTTTTGGAGGAACCCCCATTCTTACAAGGGTCAGGTGATTATCTCGATGTGGTTTAATTTGCCTTTCCCTGATGGTTAGTGATCTTGACCATTCTTTTACAAACCAGTTGGTCATTGGGCCATTTGTACATCTTCTATTGAAAAGTGTCTATGCAGATTCTTTGCCCACTTATTAACCAGATTTATAATTACCCAGTTATTATAAATATATATATATATATATATGCCTTTGTCAGATATATTGTTTGCAAATATGTTATCCCATTCTATAGGATTTCATTCACTCTGTTGATTGTTTCCTTTGCCATGCAGAAGTTTTCGAGTTTGATATAATTCCATCTGTTTATATTTGCTTTTGTTGCCTATGCTTTTGAGGTTTTTCTCCCCAAATCCTTGCCCATTCCAATGTCCTAAAGCATTTCTTCTGTTTTCTTTCAGCAGTTCTATAGGTTCAGGTTTTACATTTCAGTCTAATTTAATTGGAGGTAATTTTTCTAACTGGTGATAGATAAGGGTATAATTTATATATTCCACATGTGGTTATCCAGTTTTCCCAGTACAATTTATCAAAAGGCTGTCCTTTGTTCAATGTGTGTCATTAATACCTTTGTCAAATATCAGTTAGTTATAGATGGGTGGGTTTACTTCCTGGCTCTTTACTCTCCTTCATTAGTCTTGTGTATGTTTCTTATGCCAATGGCATACTGTGTTGATTACTACAACATTGTAGTATACTTTAAAGTCAGGTAGTGTAATGGCTCCAGCTTTTTTTTTTTTCCTTCAAGATGCCTTGAGTTCTTGTTCTTTTTTTGTAATTCCATACAAACTATAGAATTGTTTTTTCTAGTTCTTGGAATTTTGGTCAGGATTGCATTCAGTCTATACATTGATTTTGGGTAATATTGAGAAAAGCAATGGGACCAACTGACCATACTGAAACCTCCCAAACTGAGTAAAAATAAACCTTTCATCTTCGTATATTCAGTACCTCAGGTATTTTGTTATAGCAACAGAAGGCTGACCAACACGGTGGCAAGGGACTGCCTTTATCAACACTACTCCTACATTGGGCAACTTGGTATGGAGAAAGACTTCAAATACTGGGTATAGAACAAAACAATAAGCATTGGATTTGTCATGGTACTCAGCACTGGCCTGGAAAACCTAATGGTATAATATAGTTTTTATAAAAGTTGTCTCTACCCAATTTTGAGACCCTTTCTAGAGCCATATTAATTTCATGAGCAGGGAATTTAATAGTAAGTCCATAAGCTCAACTCTCTTCCTTATCAAGTTCTGACACTCTGACCCACTATACGTCTTCCATAATTGCTCCAGGACCAAGTACTAGATAACCAAGGACAGACCCAAGGCTCCTTATTTCACTAAAATTTTTCAAATTTACCAATCCTAAATAAACCTACTTATACTGCCTTTCCCATTTCTTCCCATAGAAAGTATAATAAAGTTACTTGCCTACAATCCCCTCATCCCTACTCTCCACTTAGTAAAGGCATCTAGTGATTCCCCTGATTCAACCTACATGATATGTCCTCTAGGGGGTCTGTGAGTATAAGAAAAAGTAAAATCCTTTTCAGTTTCTCACTCTTTACCTGTATCTGGCTTTACCTACTTAACTTAAGAAAGTATGGTCAAAATAGGAGGTTTATTTAATTTATTGATCTCTTCAAAGAAAGAGCTTTTGTTTCTATTGGTTTGCTCTATTGATTTCCTATTTTAAATTTCATTGATTTGGGGGGATAGGGGGTAGTGGGAATTGAACCCAGGGGCACTTTACCACTGAACTATACCCCCAGTCTTTTTAGTTTTTTATTTTGAGACAGAATCTTTCTAAGTTGCTGACAGTCTCACTAAGTTGCTGAGGTTGGCCTCAACTTGCAGTCCTGCCTCAGCTTCTCAAGTCACTAGGATTATAGTCATGCACCACTGTGCAGTCAATTCCATTGATTTGTACTGTAAATTTTATTATTTCTTTTCTTCTACTCATTTTAAATTTAATTCACTCTTATTTTTCTAGGTATAAGCCTTGATGATTTATTTTAGATCTGTTTATTTTTCTATTGTGTGCATTCAATACTATAAACTTCTCCCCAGGAAATTTTTGCTGTATCCCACAAAAACTGATAAGTTGTATTTTCATTTCATTCAGTTCAAAATATTTTTAAATTTCTCTTGTGGTTTCTTTGACCCCTCAGTTTTGTCATTATTCACATAGATCTTTTGTATATTTTGTCACATCGTATCTATTTTATTTGAAGTGATATTAATGTAAAGATCATTGTGTTTTTAATTTTAAATTTCACTTGTTCTTTGCTGGTATATAGAAAATCTTTGATTTTACTGTATTAATATTGTACTCAGCAACTCTGCTATATTGTATTAATCTTTTTATTGATGTTGATTATTTTGGATTTTCTATATAGATGATCTCATCATCTATAAATGGTTTACTTATTCCTTCCCCGTATGTAGATTTCTATTTCTTGTTCTTGTATTATGCATTATCTAGGACTTCTGATATAGTGGTGAAAAGTAATGGTGAAAGGGTACATACTTGCTTGTTCATGATTTTATTGGGAAAGCTTTATATTTATCAATTACTATTTTTAACTCATGTTGAAGACTGGCTGCAGGGATATAATAACCTTCTTAGAGAAGAGTAACTATCTGGAGATAATAATACAATTTACTACCCTCTATGTTTGAATAAACTACAGTGTTAGAGAATTAAGGTTACAAAATAAACCTTATTTTACTTGTATTCAAATTGAAATGCACTTATAAAAATCTCATTTTTTTGTTGATAGGTACTTTAAAAATGAATTGTTACATATTTCAAGAATATATTAGAAACTAATAGTTGAGTTATATATGAGAATCAAAAATATTACACAAAAAATGACACCAGCTTATCTATATTCACTTAACCAAGTTTTACTATTTATGTTTCAGCTTATTTCTGGAGCATTCCACTTTTGTTTGTAAAATAACCAATTTTTTTGTTCTAAGCAGCCTATACATCAGCTTCTCAGCTATCATCTTCTTATTACCCAAAGGTGATCTAAGTGATTCAATAAGTGTTTCTCACATGCTTCTCTTACCTTAGCAACCTACTACAAAATTCATGGCTAAATTTTTAGCCTCCCACTCTATGAGTCTAAGGTTTGCCATCATTCTGCTATCCATGAGATTTCCCCATTATATAATAAATGTCCTCTGCTTTATTCAAATTAATGTAGTGATATACTCAAAAGTTTTGCTTCATAATAGCGATGCACACAATACAATTCTTCTACCATTTTCCAAGTTATTTTTCCTACTCATTTAAAATTATAATCAATTATCATATTAAAATCACAAAAAATGCCAGAGCAAGGAAATGTTATTTATGATTACCTCTACAATACAATTTCTTTTTACATTCATTGCGTAAATCATCCAAAAATTTCACATAAGGAAAAACAAATACAAAGGAACCAAAAAAAAGCATTAGAAATTTAAAAGAATAAGTTGTGACTTTCATATTAAGACTTCTTCAAAGAAGGGGAAAGAAAATTATTGAGGAATATTGTTTTAGTCAACTATGTGTCTCTGTGACCTAAAGACCTGACAAGAGCAATTGGAGGAGGAAAAAATGATTTGGAGCTCATGGTTTTTGGGATGTGGTCCATGGTCAGTGGACTCCATAACCCTGGATTCAAGATGATGCAGAACTTCATGGCAGTAGGGCGTGCCAGAGGAAATCAGCACAGGACGTGCGAACAAGGAGGCAGAAAGAAAACTCCAATAACAACCAAAAATGTTGAACCAGAAAGAGAACTCTACTTACCAGGAACAAGATATAAACCCCAAAGGTACATCCCCAGTGACCTATTTCTTCTAGCCATACCCTACCTGCCTACATTACTACCCAGTTAATCTATATCAGTGGATTAATCTATCGATCATATCACACCTCTCATAATCTAATCATTTCATCTCTGAAAATTCTTGCATTGTCTCACAGATGAGCTTTTGGGGGACACCTCTTATCTAAAGGTGAAAAAACACACATGTCCCTGGAAACTCTGATATGTATTTGAGGTAAAAGGCAAATGCTGACAAGGTCCATTGCACTCTAGTTGAAACACAACTAAAAAGAGATAACTCAATTTGATAAATAGTCCCATGAAAGCATACAGAAATCACCATAAAAACATGTAGGAGGTATGCTTAATTCTGCTCATAAAATTGACAAGATTTCACAGATGAGAGAACAACATATTGATCTATTATCTGTTCTCAGACATGTGTATTCAACTGCCTACTCAACATCTCCACTTAGATTTACAATAGGCATACAAAAAAAAAAAAAAAAAACCTCATATCCCAAACTGAACTCCTAAGTTCCCCACAAAATCCTGTGCTCTCCACATATATATGCCCCCATCTCAATCTACAGACTCAAACCACTGAGTGACCCTTAGTTCATTTTTCTCACTCGGCCCCAATTGCAACCTGTCAGGAAGTTTTGTCATCTTTATCTCCCAAATATATCATCTATCCATCTGTTTCTTTCCATACCTATTCCCATCACACTATTTCAGAGAAGATCATCTGTCATATGAATTACTGAATACTGTCCAAGTGGATTTTCCATTTCCACTCTTAACCACCAGCAATTTCCTCTCCACAAAGAAGGTACTACCTATGATGCAAACTAAGCTACTATGACAAAGATACTCTAATTCACAGGGGTTTAAACACAATATCCCTCTATTTATGTTTATAATTCATAGGTAGACAATTGAAAGTTTATACTGTAACTCTTCCATTCTCAATAGTTTACTTCTATCTCTGGATTTAAAAGAGTATATCCATGTTTTCATTATTCATCAATTATGTGGAAGAAAAGGAAAAGCCCAGGAAAGTGAATATTCAATCCTTTTAAGAGGAAGTACTCCAAGTAATCTACATCACTTCTCTTCCACTGACTGGATGAACATAAATGCAAAAATCCTCAACAAAATACTAACAAACCAAATTCAACATCACATAAAAAGATCATATACCATGTTCAGGTAAGATTTATCCTTTAAATGTAAAGATGATTCAACAAACCCAAATTGATAAATACAATACACTATGTTTACAGAATGAAGGGTTAAAATTATATGATCACCTCAATAGATACAGAAAAAGCATTTGACAAAATTTGACATCCTTTTATGATAAAAACTATAAAAAACTAGATAAAGAAAGAAAGTACCTCAGCATAGTAAAACCTATATGTGATAACCCTAGAGCTAATGCCATACTTAATGGTAAAAGGCTGAAATCTTGTCTTTTAAGAAATGAAGGAAGACAAGGATTCCCACTTTAACCATTTCTATTCCATATAGTTTTGGCAGTGCTACCTGAAGAATTGGGCAGGAAAAAATAAATAAAATGCATCCAAATCTGTAGGAGTTAAATTATCTGTTTATAAATGATAAGGTCTTACATATAGAAAATCCTAACATCTCCACCAAAAAACAACAATAAAAAATCTATTACAACTAATGAACAAATTCTATAAATTTGTAGGACAAAAAACTCAACACATAAAACTCTATCAAATTGTCTTCTTTTAACTTTCCATAAACTGACTTCATTTGCTAGTAGTTTCTGTTCTTTATTACTACAGCATATCAATGAGCAACATGGCCTCTGTAGCACTGACTCCACTACAAGCTTTTATGATTTCAATTCCTCCTCTTAACTTCATTCTGTAAATTTCTAATTTCTGGGTTCGTAAAACAGGTGTTTTTATTGTTGTTGTTCTTGTTTTTGAAGTGTGGATTGAGCCCAGGGGCACTTAATCCCTGAGCCACATCCCCAGCCCTTTTGTATTTTATTTAGAGACAGGGTCTCACTGAGTTGCTTAGGGCCTAACTAAATTGCTCAGGTTGGCTTTGAAGTCACAATCCTACTACCTCAGCCTCCTGAGTCACTAGGATTACAGGTCCCCTAAAAAAGGGTTTTGACATGGCATTTTATTTTTTTATGCCAAACCATGAAAGTTATAAGTCTCTGAACAGTTATTGGTGTAAAGTTTTATCAATTTTTCTCCCTGTCTCCAATCATGTGCAGTTAGGAATGGAACCAAATTATCCACTTTCTCGTTGCAAAAGCCCATTTGTGATTATTTGTGATATGATTTCTTTAATAATGATATTAAAGATGGAACAGATGGTGATTGACATCTCATAACCAAGGGTATATATAAATGTTAAAAAGTTTTCATTTGCAAGTTAAATGAAACCAAGTTCAAACTGCTTTCTATAATAAAGTGAATTTATTGATTTACATAACTGAAAAGTCTATAAGCAGACAAACTTTAGACATAGCTCAAAATCCTAGAACTATTTATTTTTGATCATATTCCTTTCTTTATTACATGTAGTGGCTTTAAACTCTGAATGGATTCACCCATGGAAGCCCAATGGCTGTAGTAATTTCATTTGTTCTCCATATCATGTTAAACAAGGAGTTCTTTGTTTCTCCATAGAAATGAAAAATTCTTGCATTTTGCCCTCATTTGAACAGTTTAAACTGATTCCTGTAATTCAGCATTTAGGTCACCAGATCAAATGAGGAAGAGAGATACAATTAGAGAATCACGTACTGTATTTCCTGAGCAAGTACGGCAAGCACTAAAAAACATAGCACATAGGTTCACCCTCTCTCTCTCTCTCATCTAACAAAAAAATTAATGTCATTTAAATTGGAGAGTCAAGTGATTACTGTTCTTTATGATATTAGTTAAACTTCCTGACTGCAATACCATCTAAAAGTTCAAAACAGACAACAACACACACACACATACAAAACTGATTTTTAAAAACGCATATTTAGAAATGAAGTACATACTTGTATAAACATTCACTTACATATTTGCAGCACGTGTAGATCAATATAATCATCCTAAGTTTTAACTATGAATTATATTGCAGAATTTCCTAAACCCTATGTTGAATTATGTAAGCCTTGTAGTTACTTGTCAGTGTATTTCCCAATTCCTCTATCTTAGTTGTCTCTAAAATATTCTAAATAATAGTTTTAATATAGGAATGTCTGTAGCAGTGACTATCAGAGTGATTTAGATTAAGGAAAGCTGAATAGAAGGTTTTTGATAAATTATAGGCAAGCTTAGTAATTCAGTATGCTGACTGCCAGATCAATTGAAGTAACTTGCTTCATCCATTGGCAGGCTCCATTAAATAAGAGAAGTATGAAATATTTTAGAGTTGGTTGTTCCTATTGATTTACAAAATGTATTTTTAACAGTTACAGTTTGAGCTGCAAAAGCAAATTTAATATTTCTAGGGCATTTTTCCTAATTCATTTTCTGTCACTTAGGAACTTCAAAGTTTGCATTATCACCAGATGTTATCCTGTAGTTATTTCCCACTAACAAAACAGGGTGTCAGAGTATATTTAGATTTTTTCATTTCTTAAATTGAAAGGCTAAACTAGCTAGAAGTTATTTTGACATCATGTCCTTTCCTTTCTACATTCAGATTTACCTTTTATCTGACAGTGAATTTTTTTTCTTCTGCAATTTACATTTACTTGGACTATCTTCCTCAAAATTTTTTAAAATTACATTTTAAATTTTTCTGTTAAATTAAATAAATGTGTTTTATTGTTATCATAAGGTAAATTATATATTACATAAACTAACAAAGTTACATAGTTAAAAGCTGTTATTTTTTTTCTTTCAATCATTAAAGTGGATAGTGGAAATGGATACTTTTTTTTCATTGTGCAACACAGAGAAAAGGAAGTTTTAAAAATTAATTTAAAATAAAGATAAGTCTTCATATATTTTTAAGACAATGTCAGGCCTAGTCAAGAATGAAACAGATAAATGGAAAATGGAAGAATTTTTCTTTGCATTTTTAACCTTGTATTACAACAAAAATAAAAGAGAGTATTCAGGTAATTATCTAAATCATTTAGACCCCAATTCCTCTTGATAAATAAAGGAAAGTGTGAGGTTTAAATTTGTTTACATTTGCACATTTTTAGTTAATATTTGGCATATTCATTACATGGATTGTTTTTGTATCCTATTGAAACTGATTGCCATGAAGACCTTGTGATTCTTTATGTTTATTTTAAAGGAAAGCTGTGCATGAATACAACTCTTACTAAAAGAATATTTTCTATTTTTTTTCTGTTATGGTGATCAAACCCAGTATTGCTTTATAACTGGGCTATATCTCCATCTCTTTTGCTATTTTCAAAAATTTTTTATTTGTTCTTTTAAGTTATACATGATAGTAGAGTGTATTTTGACATATTGTAGATACATGGAGTATAACTTTCGATTCTTGTGCTTGTACATGATGTGGAGTTACACTGGTCAGGTATTCGTATACAAACATAGGAAAGTTATGTCTGATTCATTCACTACATTGTGGAAACTGGCTTTGAATTTGCAATCCTCCTGCCTTAGTCTCCTGATTTCCTGGGATCACACATGTGCACCACTGTGCCCAGCTCACATGAATCCTTTAAAGAAGGATACAGGAGCATCAGAGTCAGAGAGTTGATGATGCTATGTTGGTGGCTTTAAGATGGGGGAAAGGGGCCTTGAGATAAAGAATACAAGTAACTTATAAAGGCTAGCAAAAGCAAGGAAATATATTCTTCTTTAGAGCTTCAAGAAGGAATTCAACCTGACTGACAGGTTGCTTTTAGTTCTGCAAGTCCCCTTCTGAACTTCCGACTTCCACATCTAGAAGACAGTCTTGAGGTAAACACTGTTCAGTGCCTAGGAAAGAAAGCTTATTGTTCTAAGCAGTGAGGTAAGAAAGACTCTAAAGAATTCGAGAACAAAGGAAATGGAAAGGGGAAACTGGCCACTTCTCTTGTCTCCAATTTTCAGCTGAGGTTGAAAACAGAGTGACCTTGGTTGTAAAGCAAAACAATGCACTCAGGAAACATCTGAAGAAATCCAGCTGAACAGTGGGTATGCAACCTATCTTATGTATTCCCCTGCTTGTAGGAGTGATGTAACCCTCCTGATCTGCCACTGCAAGGAATGCATGAGTAATAAAATGTCCAAACCCTCTCCTTTGAGTCCTCTACATTTTTTCTTTAGTATCCAAAACAGTATGTTGGAGCCTTTGCATCCCTAGGGTGGAATAATTAGTGTAGTCTGCAGAATCCCAAAGAGAAATGTGTTGAGTTGATTCCAAAGTTGAAAAAGGACAGAGGATCTGCAGGGGAAATTCTGGGCTGGCCAAAAGCCCTAATGAGGTTTGAGGTAGGTTCTCTGTTGGAGGGGTGGGCACTACTGGTACACTTGGGGGCACCCCAAAAATGCAAAGTGGTGTGCTTCAAGTGTTAGAAGCAGCATCCAAAGTATTCTTGGAAAAATGAAAGAAAAGAAAAAATGCCATTGCAGTGGTGGCAAGGTCCCCTGATGTATGCATTGAAGTCAGCTACAAACCAAGAGTTATCTAGTCAGGTTCACCTCTTCAGAGAGTTAAAACAAGAAAGATAAGTTTGTTCAGCACAAGTGGAGAGCAAGGATGTGCTGTCACAGCATTTAGAACTTTCAGGTGAATGCCTACAGGTGGTGGAGTGTCATTATACTAAACTGAGGGGACATTGTGGGCCCAGAGCCCATAGTAGGATGTTGGTGACTAGTGGAAACTGAGAATCTTACATGTGGGATCCACTTAGGGAGTTCATTAGTTCCAGTGACTTGGGAGTTGAGGTGGAGGATGAAGATATAATGGAAGCTAGACCTGTAATGGTGACCAAAAGTTAAAGACCCAGCAGGAATGGCCTGAGGGACTAATCCAGATTTGCTCCCTGCTCCAGAGAGATATTTACACACCACCAAGAGATCATATACCCTGGCAGAGCTGGTGGAACTGGGATCCAAGTTCAGACAGAAAAACAAAAGAAATTATAATGTCATGGCTGCTCTGTTTGTGGGACACAGGAGCAGATGGATAATGTTGAATGATACAGAACTGTCTAAAATGACTTCAGTAACTGCTTTCCCTGCTTTGCATCGGCAACTTTACACCAGTGCCACTGATGAAAATGTGAGGTCATTATATTAGCTTGGCTGCTCTTTGCCATTCTCAATATGCGGTCAAATGCTGGACATATTCCAATGCCTAGAGGCACCCTGGTCTCTATGGAAGAATTACAGGACTATTTGCAGAAACTGATATTTATGTTCAGCCTTTCCCAGGACAGAGAGAATAACTTTCACTTCCAGAATGAGAGATGCAGTGTTACACAGGGCCCCACCATCCATTCATAGTGACTTGGTATTAATATTATCACCATTATTTGGAAAGTTTTTCCAGCAAGCAGCACACCTGATTGCAGATCTAGGGCAGATGGAAAGATTGCGAAAAAGAGTAGTCTGTAAAACCCAGCCTAAACTGGAAGGTCCTATTCAAGTATCCCAGAAATGGAATTGGGTGCACTTAATAGCCACGGAGTAGATGAAAGGAAAATAAATGAACATCCTGATGTCACTCTGATACAGATGTGGAAGCGATTGCCAAAGGACAAACTATTTTAGTCAATTCCTTTCAATGACAAAAAGAAAAGGGAGACAGTCAGAAAGGTAGAATAGACTCCTACTCCAAAAGGAGACAAAACCTGTCTTATTAGGAGATGTAATAAAAGTAAGGCCCATGCTCCCTATGAGGAGTCTCTGAACCCTTGGTTATGAGAGAAATACCTGTGACAGATATACCTGACAAGAATAACTTAGAGGAGGAAATGTTTGTTTGGGGTTCATGGTTTTAGAGGTCTTAGTCCATGGTCAGTCAACTCTACTACTCTGGACCCGAGGTGAAACAGAACATCATGGTGGGAAATAACAACTCAACTTATTGTAGCTGGGAAGCAGAGAAGGTGGAGAAGAAGCCACAGGGAAAAAGAACCATTCCGAGGCACATCGCCAGTGACCCACCTCCTCTAGCCAGACCCCACCTGCCTAGAGGCAGTTCATTCAAACTACAATGGGTTGATTAGGTTACAGCTCTCATAATTTAATCAATTCACCTCTGAATATTCCTGCACTAACATAGAAGTTTTGGGGGTACACTGCATAGCAAAATCATAATGACTATATAATTTGTGTAGGAGGACAAAGTATGGGATGGACTGATCAAAATATTGAGGCGTGTAATCAGGCTGAGTAATAGTAAAACAGACATAAGCCCTTGGGATTCTAGACACATCAAAACCTGCTGAGTTTACTATTCATATCACTCCAGATGGCTTTGGATGGGGCTTATGACACTGAATTAAGGAACCTAAGATCCCCCTTATATTTTTCCACAGTTATGGAAGGGGGCAAAGGAACAATACAGCCTGTTGGAGAAAACACCTATGTGCCTATATGCTGCCCATCTTGCCATAGAGCCCATCACCAGAAAAGCACCAAAGTCATACAACTGGGAAAGATAGGACCACTGGAGGAAGCCCCAGCAGAAGATGTTGCCACTTGACTATACCATAGATTAAAGCATGCAGATCAACAACTATGTGGACAGCTGTGACAAGCCAGAGACTTCCCATAAAGCTATCTTATAGGTTTCTACATGCCAAACTGTCTTGACTGCTCTCAATCCTACCCACCTGGATGCTACCATATCAAATAAAGTGATTTCCCTCCTCAGTGATAGGAAATACACTACATTGGCCCATTCCCATTACCATAAGGGACCATATATGCTCTGACTTTTGTGGAAACAGTCACAGGCTTGATGCAAGCCTTTCTCAACAAAAGAGCCAATAAAAAGACAACTATTAAGGGACTGATCCTGCTGAGCCATGTACGGCATACGACGAATAATTGAGAACAACTAAGGGACTCATTTCACAGGCCATGACATAGAACAGTTGGCTCAAAACCAGGACATATTATTGATTTTCCAACTACTTACAATCCAACAGGAACTGGGTTAATTGAAAGAATGAATGGTCTGCTAAAACAAGCCTTAAAGACTAAAAGTAACTCTGTGAAGGAGTGGATTGCTTATATGTCTGAAGCACTGAGTACATTAAATGAGAAATTCAGATATTTGTTTATTAACTCACCAATGGCCACCAGCATTAAAGTTATAGATAAAAGACACATCCACTGAACATTTTCTTAAGTTGTTCTGGGGCATAAGAAATAACTTACTGTTGCTGGCTCCTCAAGACATCACATTAGCGACAAGGAGCATTAACTGGCTTTGGACAGTACAAGTAAGCCCCTGGTGATTTATCTAACTGATCCTTTGGAGGGAGGGAGAATATCTAACTTACAAGTAAAGCCTATTGTGTTGAGAACCTGGTCTTCACAAATACAGGTGATGCTACCCTTGGGTGTCATCACCCAAGGAACACTTTGTATCAGCTTATGGCAGTTATATCTTTCAGAGGTATCTTATTCTTTTTACACCTTTGTAGTGCAAACACATAGATTAGTATTGCACATTTGCCCAGGAAAGCTTACTGTGCAGGGTTCTTTATTAACACAAGATTTTATAGTGAACTTTATATTGCCTCTTGGAGCTGATTTGCTGTTATTGGTGCCTATTAAACATTTTTCATATTCTCCATAGGCTAACAAGTAATCTATTCCTGGACTAGGCAATAGAAGTTACATGTCATGCCAATCAGACTGTTAGATCTGCTTAGAACTCACTGTGACTGTAGCACAAGGACTTCAATGAATAGTCCAATCTGCAAATGAAATGGAATAGACTTGCTATCTTAATTACTTTAACATGCTTGCTGATAGGTTCTTGTCCTTTGTACTGCTGAAGCCAGAATTAAAGATATGCAGGTACGATAGATAGGTGATTGGTTCAAATAGAGAAAATGGAGGCCAGTTTGGATCCAGGAAATTGGAGACCGCCCCTGGGAGATTGAAATGTCAATGTCTCCAGAGCTCTTTGATTATCAAGAATACCTCCCAAAAGGTTGCAGACAGGGAGTTGTAAATTAATGCCCCTGGGCTGCTACCTGCCTGGATCATTCCACTTGGTCCTTCCCCCTGCCCATCTGCTTTCCACCTTTTGGCCATCCCACCTGCATCTCCTGGGCCTAATCAGGAGATTAGGAGTAGGCGGGAAGGAGAAAGATGGTGGGGTGAGCAAGAGAACAAAGGAAACTTTAGTCTATAAAAGGGACAGGGTGCTATGGCAGCCATGGCCCAGTTCTCCCCCCAGGGAGAAGTCTGTGTTACTACCTTTAAATAAAACCTGCTTTTTATGCTTGCCTCAGCGTGCTTCTCTGATGTTCAAACTTCAACATTTTAGGAAGCAGAACTTGTCACCAATAACCGGTGGTATCACTGCTATTGTAAAATATGGATGCAATGTGCCTCTGGAGCCTGTTCTGAGTGCTTCATGGAAGACATGAGGCAGCATAAGATTGTGAGGGATATTAAGGGATTTCTGAGGCACCAAAGAGGTAGAGCATTGGGGTAAACACTAATCAGTGCTTAGAAAAGCTTATTTTTTTTCTGGAAGTGAAATAAGAACTCTAAAAAATGTGATAATGAAGGACATGGAGAGGGGAAACTGACCATTTCCCTTATCTCCAATTTTTAGATGATCATAAAAACAGAACGTCCTTGGTTGTAAAGTAAAAGACTGTACTCATAAAGCTCCTGAAGATATGCATCTGTGCAGTGGACATTCAACTTATTCTATGTATTCCCCAGCTTGTAGACAACCTGGCTTGCCACAACAAAGAAGCATGTGAAAATAAAATATTCAAACCCTCTTCATTGAGTTCTTCTTTGGGGTTGGAAAATATTATGCTGGGGTCTTTCCAACCCTGGGCTTAGATACCACATAATTATAATCATCCTCATGAGTTATAAATTTTAAATTTTGCTTCAAAAGGAAAGTCTAAGTGATTTTATATATACACACACACACACACACACACACACACATACACATATGACTTCTTCATAGCTGTGATGCTAAGTATTACCAAGTTCTATGTATGTTAAACATATTTGTGTTCCCAAGCATACAAATTTAAAATATAAAGCTTAGGACACTTTACCAAGCTGGTGTCCTCTAAACTAAAATTGTGTGTAGGGATAGCCTTTTTAAGGTCATGTTTGCATGCTTCTAATTGTATTATGAATATTGATTGATTTTAAGCAAAGATAATTAAATGCATCCAAATAGTGCCACATTAAGAGATTGGGCATTCTTCATCCAGGAAATATACTTGTAAAGAAATCTACCTTATTTTTAAAACTTTTCACTTATTTTTAAAACACAAATTAACTGGGGATTTATTTATTCAATTTAGTGTTTTATAATTAGATAAAATAACTTATTGTTAAGATACAAAGTTTGAAATTATTCTATTTTTTAGACTAAAATGAAAATATTAGTGTATTTTGGGAGAGATAAGGAGAGCTTGATGGTCATGATGTAATGCTATCAGTCATAATCATTATTCTAAAATGCTGTCTACAATGGAAACAACTAGATTGTTTAGCCAATTGCTAAACTTTCCTCAAATTACTAATCATGGTTGCTCTGAAATTTTTGCTCCACAGTTTTGACTCTTCACTGAAGCATTGCTATCAGATTCATGGAAAAAAAAAAAAAACTCTCAAATACTCTTAAATAAAACTTTCAGACAAAACTAGACTTATTTTTCAAACAAAATGGATTTTCCTTAAATATATTTGATAAAGATTCATATCACTATAAAAGTTAATGCTTTTTGGTTCAGAGCTATTCTATTCTAGATTTGTTTTACACTTTTTAGTTTTGTTTTATATTTTCCTTTCAAACTTTGTAACTGTTCCCTGTCAACATTTTGCAGAAGTACAATCAATTTCTAACAGAAAAAAATTAAGCAGTAGTTTGAGATAATAGTCATTACCTATAGGACAGATACACTATGACATTGTGACTCCCAGTACTAGTACTGACCCTTATTTAATGGAAGAGGTAACTATAAGATTACAAAAGTGTAAATTAAAACCCTCTACTTCCACTTCAAGATTGGTAGAACTGGCCTTCTGGGTGTTCAACAACTGATACTTAGGATGACCAATATTTTGAACCTCACCCTTCAAGGTCAGTGAGGACCCAGACCACTATGAAAACCCTCTAGAAGGCCCTGAAACTCAGATGTGTCACTCAAACTCCTGGTTAGGGAAATTGTCAGGGCCCCAGAGATACCAGGAGACAATTAGTGTGTATTTGGCTAAGAAGAGGGTCATTGGAGGGGGAAATGTCCCTAAGATTTCCAAGGGAAGTCATCCTAGCCTTGACTCATCCTAGCAGATGACATAACTAGTAGAGAAAAGAAGTCCAAAGGAGTCAAAGGTCTCCTCCCAGTGCCCTACAACATAACTCCTTAGGAGCCTTAGCTGACCTTAACAGTAGGGGAGGAAAAGCCGTTTTTGTCAGAGTAGATAGGGGCTATCTACTCTATCTTAAACACCCCATTAGGGAAGTATAACTAAAAACAAATAGCAATTATGGGGGTGAAACAAAACTCATACATGAAAATCAGAACCTATCACAAGACCAGTGACCTATTTCTCCAAAGAGACTCAGTGGCCCAAGGGTGCCAGTATATTTAAAATCAATGGTTGAAGTTGTTTACTAGTTAAAGAGGCCTCCAAATTAAACTTAGTACAACATATAGAGTCGATGCAGCCAAGTTTGAACAACTTTAAAATCGGGTATCATAACCGGTACATAAGGGGAAGACAAAAAATATATATCAAGGCTTCCTGTTAGACACTCCTGACATCGTATTACCAGTATGTTAAACAAGCTACCTTGATTTAAACCTCAGCCCTTCTAAAATATCAATGTGTACAGATTATTGAATAAATTCATGCCAGTGAGCCATACCTAAGAGATATGCCTCTTGATAATCCTGAGGCTAAATCGTTCACAAATAAAAACAGTCTTTAAAAAGCAGAATATGCACTACTCAGTTAGTATGGTACTGTAGAAGCAAATGCTCTTGTCCTTCACACTTCTGCACAAAAAGCAGAACTTACTGACCTTATTTGGGGTCTACGGTTAAGACAAAATAAATTTCTAAATTTCTAATTTACTCTATGAATTATGCTCATGTGGTTTTTGATTTGCTTTATTACCAAGTAGTATGTTTTCTTTAGATATACAATTTGTTTATTCATTCATTTAGGTTATTTCTGGGTTTGGGCTGTTGCAAATAAGGCTGCTACAAGCACAATTTTATACATACATTGTTTAACTTCTTTTGTGTTGATTACTCAAAGCAAAATACCTGAGACACAAGACAAATGTTTCACTTAAAACTGCCAATCAGTAAACCAAGTGATTTTTTCCTTTTGCTTATCTACCAGGAATATTTGAAAATTCTAGTCCCCCGCATATCCTTGCCAATATTTGGTATAATCTGTCTTTTAAAATATAACATATTATTAAGTAGCACAATAGTTTTAACTGCATTTCCTTACTAGGAATTTGTGATGTTAAAGAATTTTCTTGTGTTTATCATCTACCTTTGGTCAAATATCTACTCATACCTTGGACCTATTTAGCATTCTTATGAGATTTGGGTCTTCCATATTTTACCATTTCCAAGCCAAGATGATATGTGCTATGATTTTCAACCCACCCTATACTGAAAGCCTGTGCTGCCAATTCTGTCCCCTTTAAACGAGGCAATAAGACATCATATAACCTCAGTGGATGAGGTAGAATCAACACCTATGCTTCAGCCTGAAGCAGCTACAAGAAGGAGATACCTACCTCTTTCCACTTAAAGATAAGGAAGATAAAAATCTCTCAATCTCTGGGGAATGGGAGATTGAGATAGGGACTGAACCAGAGACAAAATGTCAGGGAACACATGGTGTATAAAATCTTGGACCTTCATTCATAATTTGTTGCTAAAAGTTTTTTCCTATTCTCCAACTCTCACAATGTATTTTAAGTGCCTTTTCTTACCCTACGATTTTTAATTAATTCAATTATAAACATCAAGTGTATGGCCATGCCAAGAGATACAAGAATCTCTTCCACGGGAAATAAATTTCTGGAAGGAATTATCATAAAAATAACAGACACTTCCTACCCCAGGCATTCTATAAAATGTTTTTCATTTGTGGTCAATTTTGACTCTTCTCTCAGTCAGGACTGTCCCCTTCACCCTGAGGACAAGAGTCCTACCCTTTTCTAGATACAAGCTTTGCCTGTACATCCATGTTCATCCATGCTTACTCACTCTACCTGATTTTTTTTTTTTTTTTTAATCAACATCAAGCCAAAAGTTCTTACCTCTGGTATCAGAACTAGCCACTATTTTTCAAGGAACAACATTTTCAACAGAATTACTTAAAGACAAACTATGGTATATTATTTTACTATGATACCATACCAAAGTACCAAACTTCAGTGGCTCAAAATAAGAAAAAAATTATTTTTTCACATTTCTAGTTTCTGGTTTTTGCTAACATTCACCATATTTCCTGATATGTAGATGCATCACTCCAGTCATATTATCATCTTCTTCACATAATCTTCCCTCTATATTTATCTAACTCTCTTCAAATTTCCCCTCCTCATAATTTACATTAGATTACAATCCACCTAATTGACCCCTTCTTAACTTGATAATATCTATAAAGACCCTAATTTAAAAAAAAAAATGTTATATTCTGATTTACTGGGGTTAAGATTTCAACATATCTTTTTTGGGGTGCACAATTGAATTCAAAACACATGGTTATTCAGAGATGAGCATTTAGCAGGCATATTTTCTAGAAGGGATAAGATAAGCGTGTTGAGCATGTTGCTTTAATTAAAACAAGAGTATATATTTCAAATTATTAAATTTGTACTTTCAAAAAAATGATGGTAACATTTTACATTCTCACTATGAAAACATGAGTGATCCACTTTCTCTGAATCTTTGCCAGTATTTTGTGACATCACTTCTTTTTAAAGTTTTGTTATTCTGATAGGCTTGTAGGAATATGGCAGTGTGGTTTTAATTTACATATCAAAGATAAACTTTAGTCCTTATTGTCTCTAAAAATTGACTAGTCTGGGGAAATGCAGTCTTTTCTCAGACAAAAAAATTTTTAAGATGTCAAAACATCATAATATACAGAAAATTTGTACACACACACACACACACACACACACACATAAAATACAATCAATTCTATTATTACATTAAATAAATTTTGGGGTGATGACAGTAGTAATTTTTAGAGAGTAAAATATAAGTTGCCCCAAACAACAAAGAAGCATAGCAAACACTTTATTGCGAGAATATGAAAGAAGGAACACTAGTAGAAATACAAGGAGTCTCTGTCACACAACCCATAACTAAATTTAATTTTTATGTAACATTAAACAAGAAAATAGATATGAAATGTTTGGAGTCTGTCACAATATCTTGCTGGAGTCAAGATATCAGATTCAGCAGTTAGGATATAGTAGGGGAAGATACTGGGGAGTGAGTAGTCCTCAGGTCAAGGGGTTTACTAATATCAGACAGCTATCTCCTGGGGAAAGCAGTAATCTCCATTAATTCATAGACTATCACAGAAAATAGTAGCCTCTACCAAATTTTCTTTTTTGTCTTGGCAATATAGGAGTATACACTTGACAGAGAGCAAAGAGAGTGAGTATCAGTATCATGTGCTAAGTAGATGACAAGTTTAGAAACATAATTAGAGTCCCTTACATCAAAGGAAGAAAAGTAAAAATATTTTGTGTCTAATTTATGCATTAGTTAAGGCAGCCCATGGGTGCCACAGGGCGCAGGCTGAAGTGTACTGGGTGAAGTCTTTTCTAACACAGGAAGTGAAGTTACCTCTAATGGTAAACTTGGGCAATGTTGTCTGGGGTGATGACATCTCCAACAATAGCTTCTGGGCTAGGGATATGTCATCTGAGATGGGACTGTTGTAACTTCCTTTTATTTTTTTTTGTGCCGGGAACTGAACTCATGGGTGCTTAAACACTGAGCCACATCCCCAGTAACCCAGCCATATATATATTTTTTTTTCTTTCTTTCTTCTTTTTTTTTTTTTTTTTTTTTTTTTTTTTTTTTTTTTTTGAGACAAAGTCTCACTAAGTTGCTTAGGGCCTTGCTAAGCTACTGAGGTTGACTTTGAACTTGTGATCCTTCTGCCCCAACCTCCTAAATTGCTGGGATTACAGGCATGAGCCACTGCACTTGACTGGTGTATCCTTTTTAAGTGCATACCTTTTGAGTTAACATGAGCCTCTTAGCATTTGCTGTTTTTCAATGAAACAAAGACTGATTTGGCAGGTTTGGGCCTCCAGGCTGTAAACCCAAGTACTCTGATCAATAAAAATAAGATCAGCATTTAACATAAAGGTGCAGAGCTACATATTACAGGATTAATATTTTTTGTTTTTTGTTAGAAATTTGAGTTCAAAAATGTCTCATTTTAAATGAGAAGTTTTCTGGTCTTTTCCTGGTTATAGTAGGATGTATGATTAATGACCACCAGAAGATCATGTATCCTCAATCTAGTCTCTAGTCCTTGTGGGATTAGAGTCAAGATTAAAAATATATAATGATAAATTAAGGCCTGGGGTGAAATAGGAACTTATTTAGGGATTTATTTGTTGGAGTGGAATTTGAAAATGAAGGTTCTACTGAATGCCTTTCCTAAGAACCCAGCATTTTGTATTCTAAGAAGTGAAATATGTGTCTTGATTCTTTCCATAAATATCTGAAGCTGAGGGGAATAGACTGTCCTCACAAGGTTTCATACTGTGGCCTTAGAATAAATGGAGACATAGAATTTTTATTTATATTTTGGGTGTCTATAAAACAAGAGATCCAAGAGTTTTAAGCTTGAAGGCAGTCATTTCTAAGTAATGCCCCAATAGTTTATAACAAGTGTGAAGATAGGGATATTTTTGTTGACTAGGACATCCAATGTTAAGATGACTGCAGTTTGACCAAGTGAATTATTTGGGGGCCCTGTTTTTTAATAGGGACACCCTGGCCAAGGGATGAAAAGCAGCAAGACATTCCATTCAACTCATCACATATGATAGTTTGTAATGTGATTTACTACAAGTTCCCATTTCTTTTCACACAGTTAATCTTCAAGGACTTTCTAGAGGTTTAGGCAGATGACCCCTATATTGCCCTGGTATCTGTCAAGGGACTGAAGACAAGAAAAACCACCCTCTTCTACTGATGGAATATATCAGAAGGTCCAAGTTTGGTTCCATCTTGTCTTAAGGAGTGTTGGGGTCTTAAGCCCCCTTGCCCTTCTCGACCAGCGGCAAGGGAAGGGGACACTCCCCAACAAGGTCAGACCAGGATAGGTAGGGCCGACTTACCGCCCGCTCCCAGCCCTCCGGGTGGAGGACAATCAGACGCGTCAGGGAGACCCGTCACAGCAGGAACTCGTTTATTGAGGAAGTCACACAGCTTTTATGTAGGGTGGAGGCTAGGCGAGAGCCAATCAGCTTAAAGGTCAGCAAGGCAGGGGTGTTCACGCAGGCAAGAGTCCCATTGGACTATATGGCAAGCACGAGCTGATCACGTTCGCGGAACTGTTGTTAACCAATCCCTGACGGTGGTCCGGTTTATTGTCATTAACTATTGAAACCGCCTTTGAGGCCTTGATCCTGCTCACTCACCAGGAAGTAAGGAGTCGGCCTGAGTTAGTTAACGTGTCATTATACCCAACAAAGGAGACCTCAGTTGCCATGCCAACTTTTGCAGATTCTATTTCCTTGACCCAATGAGTAAAAGGCAGTTGTATATGGAGCGTAATAGGTTTTGGGTCTGTGAGAGAATCTATTTCCAGCACAGTCCAGGAGATAACCAGTCATTTGTTATTTCAATGGCATGTATCATGAAGCAGAAATGTCATTTTTTTTTTGTATCAGAAGCCCTTAGGCAACTAATGACATTCATAATTGGACCAGAGATTCTAGAAGAATGATGAGAGGTTTCTAAAGCTTCTACAATGAAGGAATTTCTGAGGGCATTAACAAGAGTGCCTGTCAACTTTAATTCAGAAGTCAAAATTTCAAATGAGGAATATGTTCCACCAGAACTCAATAATAAAAGATATTAGACATATTAAAGTGCTGAAATATTGGACCTTAATGATTTTGTCAAATGAGTATCTGTGGAGGAAAATGCCATTAAAGTAAAATCATACCTATGCACCTAGAGAAAGATGGAAATAAGTAAAGATGTTATCTGGAAAGATTATGTACAATGGCAAGGCTGTTGAGGTACTCTTGGGTGTTGTGTGTGGCTACTGAATTATGAGTCTTGAACTGTCCTGTGACAGAGGCAATGCCTGTCTTGGGAACTCTCGGTGCCAAGGAATCAATTTGAAAATTCCCAGTTGCTAAGGTGACTCCCTGTTCAATACGAGGTTCTGTGCTAGCCACAAAACTATTCAGTTCTTGACCTTGAGGTTCAGATGCCAGCTACTTAGGGGTAGAAAGTTATGGGCACAAGCTGATAATCATAATTGGGCTGCTCATACCCACAACCTTGGCTCTGCTTACTCCATTATTTATTATTTAAGATTTATTATTCTCACAATAAATCCTTTGATATTTATGCCTATATAATAAACATGCTGAGCTTGATTTGTGTCACTGCCTCCCTACTAGAGTTGACAAATAGAGACCCAGCTTTTTCTCTATTTGTGTGTCTGTTTGTCTTTTCTCCATCCCCTCACTTCCCAGTCCAGGAACCTGGATTATTGTCTATGCAAGTCACAGAACTTGGGTAACTTGGAAAGGATATAATGTGTTCTTCCCATAATGATGTTTAAGGAGATCTTTCCAGAAGCAGAGGATACCTGTACTTTAAACTTCCAGGTTCTTCACAAATTACAGAAAATAATTTAAGGATGTATCAGGTTTTAGCAAAGAGAGGAACAGCTTTATTAGCAAACAAAATATAAAAGTATAAGGATGAAGAGGAGAAAAAAAGAAGAGCAGGAGGAAGAGAAAGAAAGAAAGGAGGAAAGGAAAGAAAGAAGAAAAGAAGAGAAAAAGAAAATTGTAAAGATATGCACTCTCAGAGCAAAATGTGGGCTATTTCCAGAGAAGCACTGCTGGGGCTTAAAATCAGGTTTGTTTATTTTTTAATTAGGGTACATGACTAGATAGAGTATCTGTGATCCAGAGGAGTTGGACTTCCCTTGGGATTTAGAAATATTGAAGAAGATCATGTTTTCCCATTAGGGAGTCAGGTATAGCATGTAGATTTTAGCTTGCATCAATATCTCTGGCAGTCTGGTGATCAATCAGGTGATCATCCAATCAAATGTTAGTCCCTGACTTCAGAAGGTTAATGGTGGCTTTCTATTCCTTTGACTCCTTTGTCTGGCAGTTGTTCTCAAACCACCCATTCCATATTCCAACAGGGTTATTTCTCCTTTAGAGACTGTTTTCTCTCTGTACTTTTAAATTTCTAACTCATTGGATATTGGCTTGGGGTAATAACAATGGGACCACAGCATTATGTTGTAGTAAACCACCATGAAACAATGTTTAAGTTTTTTGATTTAGTAAGATTCAAAATGGGCTGTCAAGTGGAGAAGCAGTGGATAATCACCCTTATATTTATCATGTTTTGTATAATACATTTTAATCCATGAAGGTCCTATTTTAGTTCATATTGGGCCATATTAATTATTTTATTTTTATTTTTACTGGGGGCCCATGCAAGAGACTGTTGGAGTTCTGAACTGGTTTTGGTCACCTACTAGTATCAGAAATAAAATAAGGCAATATAAAAAGCAAAAATGAGTTTAATTGCAGTTGGGCCCAAAATGGGAAGAAAGCTAATCTGCCTTTACCCAACAGATAGGTTAAAATTTATAGGAATAAAAAACAAGGAAATAAGATTCGTAGATTTAGCCAGGCTGTACTAGCCAGAAATATGTTATAATTCTGGTTCTTCAAGTTTTGTTGGTGCCTGGGCCAGAGCTCTTGGGGGCAGTTATAGCCTCCATTCTCAGTATGAGATGATGGTCTGTAGGGAGTTGGCCTAGAGAAAACAGCTTAACAAACAGGTTAGCTAGAAATGGCTGGGGATCAAGGACAAAAAACAATTTGGGGCTTAGATTTAAATGGATCACTTTACAACCCAGGGGGGGGTCCCATTTTATCAAGTCAATTTGTAACTGTCAAAGACTTAATCTAATTTCAATTTATTATTTATTATGTTAGAGCATTTATGCCCAGTGTGGGATATTTTAGGACAATGACCATCACAACTGTGAAAAATTTAGGCAAAGGTATGGTTAAAATGAAACATACCTATTTTTCTGCTATTCTATATTAAGTTACTTTTTAAGGTTATAAGAGTATAATGTTTAAATTGAATTGGATCCCTAGGTATAATTAGAACTTAAACCCCAATGTCAAGTTCATGAATTATCTGTTATTTTGTGCATTTTAGCAAATGTTAAAGATAAATTAAAGCTTATGTTTTAAAAACACAAAAGTCAGTCTGAACCCTTTTTATATCTTTGTTAAATAAATTCTTTAGTATGTAGTTTAGTAGATAAACTATTTTCAATTGGATCAAATTAAGGAATTTTGTTTCAATTTAGGTATATATTGTATGTGCACATATAATAAATATATTCATATTAAATTATTAAATATGCATATATATATACACAAAATTTATCTACCTTTTATTTTCATCCCTAATATCTAAAGGTTTGTTTTTAAATCAGTTAAAGTTATGGCATTATATTTGTAGAACTGGTATTTTATATAAAGCTTAAAGTTCCCCCTGTTTGTTTCTGGTCTTATAATCATCTAAAACTACCAGTCTCCTCCTACAATTTGTTTCCCTTTTGACTTTTAGCTTGTGGCCTTCAGTTTTTGTCTCTGGCTTATAAGAATAAAAGAAGGGAGGGAAAAGTTACCCAGTGCCTCTAGGAAATAGTCTTTCCTTGGGATGATCCTTGTCTATACCATAAGCAGTCTGTCCCTTTGTTGTTGATGTTGTTGTTTTCTTAAACACTTTAGAATGGCTTATGTTTCTAAGTTTCTAGGCATCTAAATTTAGTTTTCCTTTTTCTCCTGTCTGTCCCTGACTGATTCTTTCTCCTCCCCCAACCCTCCATGAGTATTTATCTGAGTGGCCTCTCTCTCCAGGGTGTCCTAAACACATCAGAGAACTGGGATCTACAAGCAGGAGAATAATATTGATGGCATCCTAACTTTTTGGCAATTTGGTTTCAAGGAGGAGATTCTTAGCATGTGAACACATGGAAGCTCTTGAAAGCGAGTGCCCAAGGCTGAACGTACTGGTGCATTCCTGCAATCCCAGTAGCTTGGGACACCAAGGCAGGAGGATAGCAAGTTCAAAGCTAGCCTCAGTAATTTAGCAAGGCCTTAAGCAACTTAGTGATACCTGTCTCAAAATAAAAAATAAAAAGGACTGAGGATGTGACTCAGTGGTTAGGTGCCCCAGGGTTCAATCTCTAGTTCTGCTGTGCCCCCTGCTCCAAAGAAAGAAAGAAAGAAAGAAAGAAAGAAAGGTGCCCAAGCACATCAAGTAGGAGGTTTGCTGTCTCATATTGTTATGGAGCTGGGGACTTTCAAGAAACTGAGGCAACATGAACACTGCCCTCCACCCCCACTTCAAACTCTGATTCTTAAGACCAAGTCAGAAAAATTTCAGACATGTTGCTCAGTGTAACAGGAATGAGTTTATAGAAGGGTATGAAAGGGGTAGGGAAAGGAGAAAAGGATAGTCTCAAGGGAGAGTATGGATCTTCTCAGAGAGATGAAGGACAATATGTCTCTCTGCACTCCAGTTTTACTGGGGAATCCCAGAGAAGCTTCCAAAGTGTCCTGCCCACTTCCATCTCTTGACTTTTGACTGAAAACAGGGTGACATCAGACTTTCAAGTTGTTAGCGCAAAAGGACTGAGGCAGGTGCAAATTTCATGGATCAGTAGAGCCTTTATTCAGCAATGGATTCATTCCTCTGATGGACCCACTTTTCCTGGTGGAAAATGAGCCACTGGCCAAAGGGGGAGTGTGTGCTTATATAGGTCACACTGAGAGGTGACTGAATTATTGACAGAGGGTGTCTAATGGAGAGTCAGGGGTTAGCATTCAGTATTTATCATTTTTGAAGGCTTATGGAAAATAATATTCCTATAAGACAGCTCAAAGAAAAACGGAGGGACAGTGTCGGGGTCTTTAGCCCCCTTGCTCTCCTTGACCAGTGACAAGGGAAGGGAGCACTACCCAACAAGGTCAGACCAGGAAAGGTAGAGCCGACTGACCACACGCACCCAGCCCTCCAGGCAGAGAACAATCAGACGCGTCAGGGAGACCAGTCACAGCAGGAACTCGTTTACTGAGGAAGTCACACAGTTTTTATGTAGGGTGATGGCTAAACAGGAACCAATCAGCTTAAAGGTCAGCAAGGCACGGGAGTTCATGCAGGCGAGAGTCCCATAGGACTATATGGCAAGCACGAGCTGATCATGTTCGCAGAACTGTTGTTAACCAATCCCTGATGGTGGTCCGATTTATCGTCATTAACTTTTGAAACCGCCTTTGAGGCCTTGATCTTGCTCACCCGCCAGGGAGTAAGGAGTCAGCCTAAGTTAGTTAACATGTCATTAGTCCCAACAGGACAGTGTGGCTCAGGATGAGGAAGGGGAAATTAGTCGAACATCGAACCTCTCCTGGTAAGTCCTTTCCCAATAGCAATGAGTCCTGAGGGGAAAAAGCCAAGTTTCATCCCTTTCCATGTTCATCCCTAGCATCTCCACCAAAACCAAATAAATATTTACCCCTTCCTAACCCCAGGGCATCTTGAAGAAAGGAGGCAAATACTGAAATGCTGGGCACTGGACTTTGACCTTCCCCCATTGCAAATTAACCCTAAATGGAGGCACAGCAAATATTGAAACGCTGGGAAAAAATGGATCCCAGAGAATGAAAAGCAATGGGCAAGATTTGAGTACTCATCCCTTGGGATCTGTATTTCTATCTCCCCAGATAATAATGAGTTTCAACCTTCCTAAGTTAAAGTTCTAAACTGTACAACCAGCCCTTGCACATCTGCAGTCTGTAATGAAACTATAAAAATCCAGACTCCTGTAACTGGGGGGCCAGCTCCATATCCAGAAAATGGGCCCTCCCATGCTTGATTGATGAGCCTCGCTGCAGAATAAAGTAAAACTTGCTGATCCCAGGTTTGCTTCCGTCATTTGTGGGCCATCCCTCCAGGGTCCCATTGTACTGTCACTGGGAAAGGATTTATTTTGGGAAGGATCAATGCTTTGGCTTCTTCCCAAAGACTACCAGTCTAGGCTTTGATGGATATTTCCTTCTCAGTGATTGTCTATTCACTGGATGCTATTTGCTTCCTTTCTAGGGATTATCTCATCACTGGGAGGGAATGTAGTAGGAAAGGATCAATACCATCAATGTGCTGCCCTCCTCCTCACTCCCTTTTCCCAGGCCAGACTATTTTGGGGTTTGTCATTTTCCATATCTAACACAAGTCTCCACTGTCGTGCCAAATCTAGGTCACCTTGGCCCATTCTGACCAGTTCTAATTAGATTCTTAACCATACATTCTTACAGATTTTATGATTAAAAGGAACTATCCTTATCTCCCAGAGTTTCAGGATCTGGTCACGAAAATTTCCTGGGGTCCTCCCACTGACATTATTTTGGACCTGCATTTCTCCTGCAGTGAAAAGATAGTTTGCTGAGTAATGTGACATATCCTGTCCACTTAGGCCAGGCAGGGCTGCAGGTAAGTTGCTTCTTGAAAAAGGAAACGTGGAAGTCAGCACAGTGGGCCCATTCTATAGAATTAATCTCTTAACTTCATGTACCAACCATCCTCATCTGTCTGTGCCCTAACCATATCAGTTGAGAAACTCCTAGTACCTTAGGGCAGAGAACAAATTCCCTTGTCAAAGTAAATAAAAGAATCGACCAGAGGGAGATTCTCAGAAAACAAAACAAAACAAACAAAACTGATATTTATTTGGGAATAGCTGAGGATTGCAATGGGAATATGCATACCAGAGTGAGCCATGGGTCTTTTCAAAGGGGTTGGGACCAGAGAAGTTTTTAAAGACAAAAATTATGAAGATTACATTGTCACAGGAGAGAGGGGCGCTGAAACTCCAAACCCTGGTTCTTGTGCTCCAAGGAAAGAAAATTTAATCTCAGACATGAAAAGCTCAGCAAGAGAAATTTATTACGAGTGAAAGTAAAGTGAGGTTTAAGCCAAAAGCACTCTGGAGAGAGTGGGTCTCCAAGCAGAGAACAACCAAGGAAACAAAGTTGCTTCCAAATTTATTACTGTTTGAAGTTTTCCAGAGTTCCACCTTCTGCAGTCTTTACCAATTAGATGTTTATCTCCTCCTTCATAGGCAGACTTCATCTTACTCTGTCTGCAGTATTAATGAAATTCCCTTCTGAAATACGTTGAGAAACCCATGGCTATCAATCCTAACTTCACAATGACCTCAGTAGACCCTGCTAGGAGTTAACCCCATTGATTTTTCCTGTTTTGAACTATTTTTTAATTGACTCCCTTTGTTTATCACTGTTTATTTTCAGGGTTAGTACACCTGTTGTTCTTCTACAAGTTACTTGATTGTTAATTAAAGGCAACTTCAAGGAAACCCTGTGACCCAGGGCTGGGGCTGTAGCTCAGGGGCAGAGTGCTTGCCTAGGACGTGAGACACTGGATTCAATCCTTAGCACCACATAACAATAAACAAAATAAAGGCATGCTGTCCATTTACAACTACAAAAGAAAAAGAAAAAAAAAAAAAGAAACCCTGTGACCCTGACATGTTATTGGTTCACATTTCACTGCTCATTACTAACTGTAATGTACAAAGCTGTTCCCCTGACCATTCCGCTGCAGTCATTTTCCCCGCCTCCCAACCACTTGTCAATCTGTGAACATCCTAGCTAGCTATTGGTTCATCAGTCAGCTTGCAAGTATCCTTCTCCAATATTGACCCCCTTAGTCCGGGGAATTCAACCGCCATCTTTCCTCTCTTGCTTCTCTCTCCTACACACTTGCTTTTCCTCCTCCTTGCTTTCCACTCTCTCTAGCGTGTGCCCTTTCTCTTTCCTTTCTCTTTTCCTCTCATTTTCTCTCTTACCCTGCAGGGAGACACTCTGCTTAATAAATTCCCTTATGTGATTTCCTGTGTCCGGCATGGTTTTGTGGGAATTCCTTACACTAACTACTACCTAAAAGCATCAGATATTTTGAAACAAAAATCCTTGACCACAATGATTAATAAAATGTGGCATTGATAAGACACAGAGAGCTGTGAGTGATTGAAACATAAGCTTAGGGGAATAGTTCTATAAATGGGCCCACTGTGCTAACCCCCACACATGCTTTTCTTGCAAGAAACAATTTACTGCAGCCCTGCCTGGCTTAAGTGGACAGGATATGTTACATTCCTCAGCAAACTACCTTTTTATCTACAGGAGAAAGGTAGGCCCAGAGTGCCAATAAGAACACAAGATATCCTGAAGGAGGGGAGACATTTGTGATCCTCACAGAGACTGGATCCCAGATGTCATAAGCCTTGGTGACTTGAAAGTCTTATGTCATTCTGCTGTAAGTCAAAAGTCAGAAGGTGAACTTGGGCAGGCCTCTGGAAATTTCCCCGAGACTCCCAATAAAACTGGAGGGCAGGAGGGTCATGTTGTACCTCTCCTCTCTGAGAGGACTCCATTCTCTCCCCTTGAGAGAGTCCCCTTTTTTTCTTTTCCTATTTCTTATATAAACTCATGCCTGATACTCTGGGTGACATGTCTGAAATCTTTCTGGCCTGAATCACAAGAATCGAGGTGAAGAGGAGGCCTTCTCACTGCCTTAGTTTCTTGGAGGATTCATGCTCTATAACAGCTTCAGTTGAAGGTTAAACAGACAGTTGCCATGCAGCTATCCTTGTAAAAGTACTTCTGTTTATGAAGTTGTATAAACTTTTAGTCTTGCAACAGAGCAATTCAATGAGGCCTTTTTTAAATGAAATCATTTTCTCCAATTCCCTTAAGATCTTTAAAAAAAAAAAAAACATTTTTCCTCCTCTTCCTCCCCCAACCTTTTCCCCAATCTCCCAACCCCCATTTTTAACATCTCTTTCACAAGATAGTCTAAACCCTAAAGTCATCTGTAATACCTTGCCTGTTTTCTCCTTAGCATAAAAGTTAACTGTATCTGTGATGGGCTGACAGATCTGGCTCCATGAGAATGTTATAGGCCAGACTGTAAGGGAAATGACTAAACAGATTCCATTTTGCTCTGAGACTCCATGTTATGTAGGAAATAAGCTTCTCCCATGGGAACACCCCACCTCTGTGCCCATCATCAGTGACTTAGTGTGACATGTTTAACAATACAGAACGATAATTCCTATTTAAAGAAAAATTGCTCTCTTTTGATCCCTATTGCTCCTAAACAATGTACCATGTGAACAGTGATTGTGTGAATGTTAGTAACCATTCTTTAGTTTGTATCTAGGTAAGTGTCATTTTGACCCACATCCCCCTCTGTCGATGATCTCATGATGTTAGTTTGTAATTTCGAATCATAGCAACAGACACTTACGATTAATGTAATTTTTGGTATAAGAACCCCTACAACCCTATGGTCAGGGCTGTTCTCCCAATAGCCATTTTTTGGGGGCATTGTGTGAGACAGCCAGTCGGCTTAATAAAGACTCTCAAATTTGGACTTCTCGGTGGTGATTGGTCTGTTCTTAAGTTGCGCCCCATAACATATCTAACTGAAAAGAAAATGTAGATGCTGCACCCAGGGGATCCAGGATCAATTTGATGAAGTGAGACAACAGACATTCAGAGGCAGGCAGTGGAGGCCTTGACACTTTTGGGAGGAAGGTGGCCTGTCTGTGTATTTCCTGTCTTGTGTACAATCACACCCCTTTTCCACCCATAAAAGCTGTTTACACCCCGCAGCCACCAAAGATGGAATTTATCTCTTCTTCAAGGAGGGCTCTGAATAAACCTGTTTTCCTTCAACAACCTTTGGAATAGAGGAGAAAGAGGAGAGGTGAAAAAAAATTCAAAAAGCAAAATAAACAACATATATTATGCTCACTGGTCCTAGAAGCAGGAGGCATTGAAACCAAGTTGTGAGATGAGACTAAATTCCCCACTGGGTTCTTGTCTTGCAAATTTTGAAGGATAAAATCCTGGACAGTCACAGAATGAAAGAGTAAGCAGAGTGGATTCATTTAAGCTAGAAGAGATAGAAGTCCCCGCCATGCAGGAGAAGGTCTAATAGCAGAAAAAAACATTTTGGTGTGCCAACTTATGAGTTTATATATGGTTCTGGGTAGATCATGGAGCAGATCATGGAGCAGATCATGGAGCAAAATGTATATAAAATAGGCATTGAAAAAGAATCAAGACTGTCATCTGGTTTCACCTCCATCCTCCTTTCCGTAACCCATTCTCCTTCCTGGCTGGAGGTGTTCCCACAGGGGAGCCTCAAGGTCTTTTACATTTGAAATAGGCCTTAATGGTGCTCATTAACATTTCTACTGATTTGCCCCTAGGAGTGGTTGAATGGAGTCCATTATCCTGACTGCTTGGTCATTTTAGTATCTGTTATTTTATCTACATTCAGCATGACAGGCTACACAGGGTAAACAGTTCATGATTGGCAAATTTAAATAGTTCTCTAGGGTGCTAAACTATAGTGGTGGGACACAGTTGTCTGGTACCTATCCCTGAGAGGACTAAGGCAGAAGAATATTGTCTCCTGATATTTGGATCAAATGGAAGACATGGTTCTGGATTGGTTTAATTGCTCATTAAAGGCATACCTGTAAGGTCGGATGGGGGTGGCCAAAAGAGTCAGACCTAAAGTGAACAAAGCTTTATTGAGGTTGGTTCTCAGGCAAGATTTACCAGCCCTCCAGGGTGAAGGCCAGGGTAGGGGGCTGGGGAATCAGCCCGTGGGGACTGGTTGGGGCTTTATAGTGTGGAATTAGCTGGGGGTCCGGCTGAGTGACAAGTGGGTGCGAGTCCCCATTAGGGTTCATCTTCAGGCGAGTGATTGGTTGTTCTTTGACTCCCACGGGCTGCCTGATGCCCGCCCCCATACAGTTGCTCAGACCTCCCTAACAATACCCTTTGTTGTCTCTAAGAATTGGCTACCCCAAGGAAAACCAATCTCTCACCAGCCAGAAAGGAACCCCGGTGGCCCTTGGTACTGGAGATTAAACTCAGGAGTGTTCTACCACTGAGTAGCATTGCAGAACTTATTTCTTTTTTTTAATTTTTTTTAGAAAAGTTCTCATTATGTTGCTCAGACTGGCCTAGAATGTGCTATTTTCCTGTCTCAACCTCCTCAGTAGCTGGGATTACAGGCATGCCACCAAGTCCAACTCAGAAAGGCTTTTTTTTTTAAAGTCAAAACCTCACATACACATAAACACACATACACAGACTGAATTTATCAGTCAAATGTCCCTTCATGTCTTTTGCCTATTTCTTTCAGTTTACATCTTGTGTTTCCATCCTCTTACCATGATATTTCTCAGAACAAAACATTTTAATTTTAATGAGATTAATTTATCAGTTTTCCTCTAATGGACTGTTTTGGGTGTTTTATGCAAGAACTCTTTGTTTAGCCCTAGATCCCACGAGTTAAGCTCTATGGCACTTTTTTTTTTAATTTTTTTTTTTTATATTTTTCACTTCAATGTTTTATGTCTATCTGTGACGCTGTGAGTGACATTTTCTGTAAAATATGTGATTCAGGTAAAGGTTCATTTCTTTGCGTATGGATGTATAATTGTTCCAGGGGCATTTGTTGAGAAAGTTATTTCTTCCTCCAGTGAATTATTTTGCACCTTGATCAAAAATCAACTTACCATACTTGTGTGGAGCTAATTTTGGGATCTTTATGTTGTTCAATTGATCTATGCATCTATTTCTCTGCCAATACCACTCAGTCTGAAAATCACATAGACTGATTCCTCACCATTCACATACACATTTTTTTAAAAAATTGATTTAGTTCTTTTAATTATTTACCTTCTCATATATAAAAAAATCTTGTTTATGTCTCCAAAAATCTTTCTGGGGATTTCGATAGGAATTTTGTTCAATTTATATTCAACATAGGGAGAATTGATATCATATATTGAGTATTATGATATATGAATACAATATATATCTCTATTTAAATCTTTGATGTCTTTCTTGAGAGTTTTGTAGTTTTTGTGCATATAAATTCCGTACATGTTGTCTTAGTCACTGTTATCTGGCTAATAACATGCTACCACACACTGGGGAAGTAATAAGGAAAAGAGGTTTATTTTGGTCTACAGTCCTGGTCCAAGGTCAAGGAACCACATCCATTGGTGTCCTTCTTGCTGGCAGTGTCCCAAGGTAGCACAGAGCATCACATGTTGAAAGCTAGGGACTATATGAGAGACCTAGCCAAATTAACTTATATAGTAAAACATTTCAAAGATAACCTATTAACCCATTTATCCATTAATCTATTAATTGCATGAAAAGCTTAATCCCTTCATGAGGAGAGAACCATAATCACCTCTTAAAGGTCCAACCTGGATTTATCTCTCAACATAATGAGGATAAAATTTCAACATGAATTTTGGAAGGAACAATTCATACTACAACCATAAGCCAAATTTTGTTATATTTATGCCTAAGTAATGACCTTTCTCCTCCTCCTTCTTCTCCTCCTCTTCCTCCTCCTCCTTCTTCTTCTTCCTCTTCCTCCTCCTCCTCTTCTTCTTCTTTTCTTCTTCTTCTTCTTCTTCTTCTTCTTCTTCTTCTTCTTCTTCTTCTTCTTCTTCTTCTTCTCCTCCTCCTCCTCCTCCTCCTCCTTCTTCTTTTTCTTCTTCTTCATCTTTTCTTTCTTCTCTCAATCTCTCTCTCTCAGGTATTGTAACTACACATGGGGGAGGCACTTACTACTCCCTGTAAGAATGGAATATCCTAGTCCTTGTTCAGGCTTTTCTGAACAGAATTATAAGTAACAAAGAGTTTAGATTTGTCACGAAAACACTTCATTCAAAGAAAAGCCTAGAAAATGATGGTTTCATAAATTTCACCAAACTTTTAAAGAATTGAGAGCAAGTTTTCAGAAAGTTTTCCAAAAAATAGAAGAGGGAGAATACTCATCATTGAAGCTTTAGCCTGGGCAATTAGGAAAGAAAATAAAATAGAAAACATCCAAATCTGACATAAAAAAACATGAAACAATCTCTATATCCATATGACATGATCTCATATATAGAAAACAATAAGGTATCCATTAAAAATCTACCTATCGAAAGTAGAAAATGTCATCAATGAAATTATAGGATACAATTTTAAAAAATGAGTGTCTTTTTAAAGAAAGTAATCTCAAAATCTTAGTTGGTTTTTTGATGAAGAAATTGTCAAGCTGATCACAAAATTTTTGTGGAAATTTGATTTTCTAAGAATATATCTTCACATTTATGGACAATTAGATTTTGAAAGATTCCAAGATATGGGGGAAATAGTTGCATTTTCTTTTTTTTATTATTATTTTTTTATTTTTACAGACTGTTTTTTGACTCATTGCACACAAATGGAGTACAACTTTTCATTTGTATGGTTGTGCACCATGTAGATTCATACCATTTGTGTAATCATATATGTACATAGGATAATGATATCTGTCTCATTCCACCATCTTTCATACCCCCACTCCCTCTTCCCTCTCATTTCCCCCTATGTAATCTAAAGTTATTCCATTTTTTCTCTCACCCCCTCACTCCCCACCCCCATTTTGTATCATCATCCACTTAAATAGGGAAAACATTTGGCCTTTGGTTTTTTGGGGATTGGTTTATTTCACTTGGTATGATATTCTCCAATTCCATCCATTTATCTGCAAATAACATAATATTATTCTTTATAGTTGAATAATATTCCACTGTGTAAATATACCACAGTTTGTTTATCCATTCATCTGTTCAAGGACACCTAGGTTGGTTCCACAATCTAGCTATTGTGAATTGAGCTGCTACAAACATTGATGTGGCTGCATTACTGTAGTATGCTAATTTTAAGTCCTTTGGGTATATGCCAAGAAGTGGTATAGCTGGGTCTAAAGGTGGGTCCATTCCAAGTTTTCTGATCATCTCCATACTGCTTTCCGTGGCTGCACCAATTTACAACTCCACCAGCAATGTAAAAGTGTGCCTTTTCCCCCATATCCACACTAACATCAATTATTGTTTGTGTTCTTGATAACAGCCATTCTCACTGGAGTAAGATGAAATCTTAGAGTTCTTTTAATTTGCATTTCTCTAATTACTAGAGATATTGAATACTTTTTCATATATTTATTAATAACATGTGCATCTTCTTTTGTAAAGTGTCCAGTTCCTTGGCCCATTTGTTGATTGGGTTCTTTGTATTTTTGGTGTAATGTTTTGTAAGTTCTTTATAAATTTTGGAGATTAGTGCTCTATCTGAAGTGCTTGTGGAAAAGATTTTCTCCCATTTTGTGGGCTCTCTTTTCACATTATTGATTGCATCCTTTGCTGAGAAAAAGCTTCTTAGTTTGAATCCATCCCATTTATTGATTCTTGCTTTTATTTCTTGTGCTTTGGGAGTCTTGTTAAGGAAGTCTGATCCTAAGCCAACATGATGAAGATTTGGACCTACTTTGTCTTCTATTTGGTGCAGAGTCTCTGGTCTAATTCCTAAGTCCTTGATTCAAAATATTTTGAGTTGAGTTTTGTGCAGGGTGAGAGATAGAGGTTTAATTCCTTTTACTGTATGTGAATTTTCCGAGCACCATTTGTTGAAGAGGCTATCGTTTCTCCATTGTATGTTTTTGGCTCCTTTGTCTAGAATGAGGTAACTGTATTTTTGTGGGTTTGTCTCTGTGTCTTCTATTCTGTACCATTCTAGGACAATTGTGTGTGCAAAAGAATGTGAAGTTGAAATTCTACCTCAGACCATAACAAAAATAATTGCTCCAAAGGGATCAAGAACCTAATTTGCAAAATTAAATATAGAAAAATCTTAGAAGAAAACAGACATGAATCTTTGTTCATTTGGGTTAGGCAATGAGTTCTCAAATATAACACCAAAAACATCAAGCAACAAAATAAAATATATGTAAATTAGAGATTATTATATTTAAAATTGTTCTGTGTATCAAATAATACCATGCATAGAGGGAAAGACAATCCAAGGAATGCTACAAATTTTTGTAAAAATAAATAATATGATAATATACTTTGTATGCTGAGTATATAAAAATTAATATAACTAAATAATAAAAAGACAAATAACCCAGTTAAAAATGGGCAAAGAATACAAACAGACATTTTTTCTAAAGCAAACATCATTAGCCATTAGGAAAATACAAATCAAACTACAATGAAATGTTATGTATTCATCTCTAAGAGTAAATAATTAACTCCATTAATCATCAGGGAAATGTAAAATTAGGCCACATTAAAATATCACTATACACACCTAAATTACTAATTAAGGACTAATCATAGTTAACAGTACAGGAGAGTAAATTGGTATAAATGGTTTGGTAAACTGGAAGTTTCTCTGACATTTTTCTATGCATTTTCTAATTTTATTATCTTCCCAGAAGAAATGCATACAAGGATACCTCAAAGTTTTTAAAGATGCATTTTTTCCAATGCCTTCAATTTAGAAATAATCCAGTTGTCCATCAATAGCAGATTAAACAAATTTCTGCATATTCTAGCAATGATTGTGATTATACTACAGCTACAGGCAAAATCACAAATACATTTCACAAATGATGCCAAACATAAAATGATAGCTTAGTTCCATTTATATAAGGCTTTACACAAAGCATAATACATCTATGTTATTTATGCCAGAATAATTGCAACCTTTGGGGACATATTTGTTGCTAGTGATAGAGGGATAAAGGAGGTTCTAGATTGTAGGTAATGTTTTATTTGGGGGAATAAGTAGAGGTTCCATTGCTATGTACACTTTTTTATATGTTGAGGTACACACTTTTCTATATGTTTATTATATTTCAGTTAAAAGTTTGTTACATAAAAGTTTAAGTGGAACAATGTTTTAGTCAGTTTTTCACTATTGTGACCAAAGACCTGACAAAAACAATTTTAGATAAGGAAACATTTATTTGGCCCTCATAGTTTCAGAGGTTACAGTCCATAGACAGTCAACTCCATTGCTCTGGGCCTGAGGTGAGGCAGAGCATCATAGTGGAAGTGAGTGATGGAGAGAATTCACTCAGGACACAGTAATCAAGAAACAGAGAGAATTTCACTCAACAGGAACAAAATATAAACCCAAAGGCAAACTCCCAGTAACCTAAATCCTCCAGCCACACCCTACCTGTCTACAGTTACTGTCCAGTTAATCCATACTAGTGAATTAATTCAATAGTTAGGTTAAGGCTCCAGTAACCCAATCATTTCATCTCTGCATATCCTTGTATTGTCTAACACATGAGATTTTAGGCAAAACCTCATATCAAAACCATAACAATTAGTTAATAGCAGTTTATATGCAGAATAAAAAAATTAGTTAATTGGAGTACAGGTTAGAAGAAAATATTTGGAATGAATAGAAAATAAAAAAGATAAAATTAGTTGTTAAGCCACTTACAAGCTAGAATGAGAAACTTTAAGATTACTACACCTACCATTCTAAAAGAATAGGCAAGATGAATTCACTGAGGCAATATATAAAGTAAACTAAAAAGTCCAAAGGTTCCCAATACAAAGAAACAATGTTTAAGGGGATAAATATGATAATTGTCCTGATTTAATCATTTCACATTGTGTACATATATCAAATTATCACGCTATACCTTATAAAAACAATGAAAATAAAATTATTTCAAATGAAAAACTTTAAAAACAATAAACCCAAATTAAAAATGCTTCAAAATCAGTATCTCCTCAAATAATGTGTTATGTTCTACATTTTTTTATTGCATTTAGCTATTACCACAAAAAGATTTTCTGAATGATTGATACATCACTGAAAACCATATACCAACCACCTAAATGGTGCTTCATTTCATTAACATGAAATAAATTAGTTGAGATCATTTTTTTTTTGCTCATTATCAGGATTTGTCATATTGTCATGAGCTTGTGAACTCATTATATTGCTCACAAACTTTATATTCAATTTAAACCTGAAAAACATCTGAACTTGTTGATTTTGGAATATTATGATTTTTTGTTACTTTTACTTTCAATAATTTTCCTTATTACTTACCCTATCATCGATCTGTTTAAATTCTCTTCTCTGGTGCCAATTTTGGTAACCAAATTGCCCAGAGAGAAAAATCTCATCACATCATGGAACATGGCTCCCACACATGGCTGTCAACTTCCCACATGTTGATGAACATTCCCAACACCATGCATATGTAAACTTCCAGTTTGTTTCAGATTTCAAGTATGGTATATATTTCATTTCAAAGGTTTCATTTTGATAATTTTATATCCCTAGATGTTTTAAAATGTTATTTCTTTAAATATGCTGAATACTTTTATTTTAAGTGCTTTGTTTGATGATTCTAATATATGGTGTCTTTAAGGGTTTGTATATACCTTATATTGTTTTTCTTTTCTCTCATTAATAGTTCTTTGTTTCCTTATGTGATTTTTTAACTAAATTTTACAAATTTCTTGGAATATCAGTTTTAGAGAATCACTGAGGCCTGGAATGAAGCAGCGTTTTCATAAAATATTTTCATTTGTTCCTGAAACTGCTACAGATCTAGAACCATTTAAAACTTAACTGTATTTGTAAAGAAAAGTTTCTAAAATTTTACTTTTAATCAATGAATACCCCCACTGAAGTATATGGAAAATAGGTACCAGGACATTTCCCCTATCTACAGTTCCCCCATTGGCCTTGCCTAGGGTAAATTGAAATTTTTTCATTTAAAAGCCCAGACCTCAGGCAGAGGGAAGGCAAGAAGAGAAAATGGGGAGGACACACCTGACTGGCACCTGACCGCTAATGGGTCCGCTGACCCCAATGCAATAAGCCCCAGGATATTCCCTATCCACACGCCTGACGCACCCTAATGGATCAGTTAACCCCAATACAGTTCAGGAACTATCCTCCCGTCCTACCCTAAATGAAGTCTATAAAACTCAGACCCTTGCTTTAGCCCATGGCCATTTTCCACCCCGAAAATGAGTGACTCAGGTGTTTGATCATTAGACTCCACCTCTGAATAAAGAAAAACTTGCTGATCCCAGGTCTGCTTCCTGCCTCACACCTCCGTCATTTGTGTTTACACACACATCAAAATTTTAGTCTTTTATGGATATATCTAAATACAGTTAGAAAATATGGTGATTAAATTTGTTGCACTACTTAATTTTTTTTTTTAATTCTGCCAAATTTACTCACAAGACCACTGAGATTGTCTCAAGACATCCTCATATATTTCCTTCATTTCAGCAATAGCTTCCAAGTGGTCTCTCATCTGCAATATTGTCTTGCTCTGATTCATTATCTGAACTATAGTGTTCTTCTTAAAGTACAAATTGTATTGTCCTATATATTGGTACTGCTGTGCAAATGAAGATAATCGTATCATGTTTTCAAAATGGTGATAAATGTTCTTTCTTTTCCTGTTTTTTCTTACTTCCTTTCTCTTGGTTACATACTTAATGGAAATAAATTTGATTCTTGAGGATGATGAAGATGAATTTGACTGAAATGTTTGAACCATTAATCATTTGCCTGTTTAAAAGGATAAGATGCTTATCTGCAAAGAGAGCCACAACTATGAATAATTTCAAAGTTAAAGCACTGTTTGAAATACAGTCATTGCATTTACCCAAGTAAATATAAATTAAGTGAAAAGCGAGTTCCAGATTACCAGTTACTACACTACGTTATATAGGGATGGTTTCAGGAAAATTGACTTGGTCAGTCTATGTCCTCCTGACTTCTCTTCATTCTATGCTTTTAACCCAATTACATTCTTTGTTTAAAATTTTTAGCCAAATCTCATACTACTAGATTGGAGAATAAGGACCACACTTCAGAGTTATACTTAGCTTGAAAAGATCATAGAAAAACTGAAACCAGTAGCTGAGAAGATTCGCAAGAGATAGTGTTTCAAAGCTGAGTCTTTTCAAGTTACAGTGGCTTGGGAAATCTAAGTGCAAAAGGACGGGAAGCAGACCTCAGTGGATTCAGAGAAGCCTTTATTCCTTTTCTGACTCGGGCGCCATGGGGACACATTTTCCAGATATGAAAAATGGCCCTCAGTTATAGAGGGGATTTTGGTTTTATAGGGTACAATGAGGATGATGTAATCATTGGAAACCGTGCACATGCAGCTTTGACCGTCAGGGGCTAGTTGTACAGGTTAAAACCAGACTCCGAGGGATGAGTGCTCAACTCTTGTCCATTGTCATTTAGGACTAGTTTGCCAGAGAGGAAAGTCAGGGTTTAGGACCCAGCATTCAGTATCTGCCCCTTTCCCCCAGGGCCCATTATCAGTAGAGAATACACTGGGAGAGGTTTAACCTTTGACCAATTTTCTCCTCCCTCCTTCTAAGCCACACTGTCCCTCCATTTTTTGGGGGGAGCTGTCTTGTAGGAATATTATTTTCCATAACCCTTCAGGAAACATCTTGGATTGTTACAGAGCCACATTAACAAAATATAAAGCCAAACCAATACAAGCTCAGGGCAACTAGTTATTAATAAAACCAGTCACCTGCTTAAACATTAATATTTTCAGAAGATAATAGATTCCGAAATCTCTACAACATATCATACATGATGTTCAATATTAATTTAAAATCTGTAGATAGACAAAGAGACTGGAAAATATGATTCGCAGTCAAGGAAACAACAATAATAACAAGATCATGTCAGTAGAAACCAAATCTAATATGCATAAGATTTGTACTTAAAAATGTTTAAATAAAACCATATATCCATGAATAGATAGAGAAATAAAAAATAAATTAAAATCTTTCTTGTAGAAATAGTAATACAAGAATCAAATAGTACAATAAATGAAATGAAAATAACACAGGGTCAGTTTAACAGAAGCTTGGAGTTGGCAGAAGAGTTAGTGAACACAAAGTCAAATTAATAGTAATAATCTGAAGAACAGAGAGAAAAAAAAGAAAACTGAAGAGAATCACAGGGATTTGTTGGACAATATCAAATAATCTAACATACATACAATCAGACACACCAAAGGAATAAATAGTGAGATTATTGCAAAAGAACATGTTAGGAAATAATGGCCAAAACATTTCCAAATTTAATGAAAAATACAGACTTGTTAATTCAATATGCTCAATGAAACGGAAATACATGTGTGTATATGTATCATAGGTATCTGGATGAAAATCAAAGAGAAAAAATCTTCAAAGAAGACAATATTTGGAAAATACACATAGAGGAACAAGAATGAAAGTTCTGCTGAATTCTCTTCAAAAACCATGGAGGCCATAATTTTTCAAAGGCTGACATAATTTCCTTACCTGCTTCTAAAATGTCATGTGACAGACAAGTTAACTTCCTAGGGCCAACTTAGGTCTTTATCTTAATTAATAGAATTATGAACTCACAAGCCAAATTAAGAAATACATATAGTCAATACCTTAGAAGCATTGTATTTACTCTTAGTCATATTCCCTTCTTTTCAACAAAAATTAAACCCTAACATGAATTCGCCGTTCTTTTTAGTTTCACCCTGTTCTTTCATATCACAAAGTAACATATTGCTTAAAATCGTATGCTTTGGAACTTTTCATAAATAGAACCATTATTTTTCTATAGCTTTTTCATTCAAAATAATGTTTGTAAGAATATCCTCATTAATGTCTCTTAGTATAGTTAATTAATTTGCATAGTTTTATGTTCCCTTCATGAACCATAATTTGTGCATTCTACTGTTAATGGACATTTATTTTTTCTTCCAATGAAATTGTTATAAATATCACTGCTGAAAGTATGATCATACAATTAAAACTCTGGGGGTGGGGGATGGGAAGCAAAGACATATTTCACTTATCATGCTTATCATAGGCACCATTTGCATAATTTATTTTTATTTTGAATAATCCTACTTTTGTAAATTAGTAGATCTGACTCTAAATTAGGTCGTCTTGCCCTGATCTTCCATTTTGTACCAAGGAACAAGAAGAAATAGCTAAACTATTTTTCTGTGATCTTGATTCTGACTTAGTTCTTATAAAAATCTCAGGAAAAAAACATTTTGTATTAATATGGAAATCACTAAAATAACAATTTCTTAAATTTAGAATATTTTCTTAAGAATTGTACAACAGCCTAGTTGGAATGATTTATTCCTATAAAATTATTAAAAATAAAGTAAAACCTATTTCTGCTTTGACATTCTGTCAGTGTACATTTAAGTGAAAACTTACCATTCTGTTTTGTGCCTCTTTAGAATTTGTCTTTTATATTATATTTATAATCATTGTAAGTTCTGAAAAAAATATTAAATATGAATTATAAGCCTGTTTTTATATGTTTTTAAGTCAGATATGAGGGAAATATACATATACATGATGTTTGTCAAAATGGAACATGCAACTTTTGTTTATAAACTATATATCAAAGCAAATATACACATATACAGATTAATATTATATATCAAATATAATATATGAAAATGCAAAATATATTATATATGACACATTCCATATTCAATACCCTTGTTCTAGTTTATGGATGAGAGAAAAATTCTATTTCTTTTTCTGGACTTTTTCATAATCCAAAATTGTTAAGGTATTTTTCAGTGGGATTAAAAGCATAGCTTTGAATATTCCATTTTTTACCAAAATATATATAGTTTTTGTTCTATTTACATTTAGCAATTGTTAAGGTAAATGCATCTTTAAAACATGTGGATTTTACTTTTTATTTAAAAGAACTTTGTTTCTCTTCATATATTCCATCCCTAGAAAAAGTTTGATTAAAAAAAAAAAAATCAGCCCGAGATATTTCAGTGTCAAACTTCATAGAAATTGGAGTATTTGGGGGATTATTAATTTCCATTATGTATTTTGGCTCCATGTAATTGAACTGTTTGGGGAATAAAGAATTTCTTTTAACATGATTTTACTAAGAAAAATTACAATCTCATGAAGGATAAATACTGATTCATATATTTCTTCAGAACACAAATTTCAGAAAAGTTGCATAATCTTTAACTCAATATTCTGTTGTAGAAACACATCTTCTGAGACTGGGGAATGGCTCAGTGGCAAAGCACTTGCCTAGCATGTGTGAGGCACTGAGTTTGATTCTTAGCACCATATAACAAATAAAGACATTCTGTCCATCTACAACTACAAAAAATATTTTTAAAAAACAAACACAACCTAAATCTTCTAAATAAAGCATCATTTTCATTTCCAAGATAAAGAATAAAAAAATCAGATAGCCAAGGATTTCATGCAATATTACAGCTATGCATAATTTCTAGAGGTTTCAATTTCAATGTAATGTCCCATGTAATTGTGTATATTCAGTGTGAACTCTTCAATGAAATTTTGGAGGCAGTGTAAAGAAATAACATCTTGTTTTCAAGACTGTACCACTATCTTCTTAGTAATAGATTCATTAACATTACAAGATCAAATCACTTACTAAGTTTCCCTAAAGGAAAAAAAACTATTTCTTAATGTAGACATTCACTTGTGCCTTCCATGATAACTGATTACATACATCTGAGTTAAATGGAAATATGTACACTCTAGTAACTGTCTTAGTCTATTTCTGTTACTATAACAATACCATTGACTTGGTAATTTACAATCAAAAAACTTTTGTTTCTTACAGTTCTAGAAGCTGAGAAGTCCAAGGCAGAAGGGCTGCATTTGGTGAGGGTCTTACTGCTCCTGAAGATTCTAGTATCTCAAGGCAGCACAGGATATCACATAATGGCCAGGCTAACAAAGATGGCCAAATTGGCTTTTATAACAGCCCCAATCTTGTGATAACTAACCCACTCCTTTGATAACCCATTAATCCATTAATCCATTGATAAGAGTAGCCTCATGAATAAAATGACTTCCAAAGGACCTACTTCTCAGCCCTGCTACATAGGGGACCAAATTTTCAACCCATGAATTTTGGAGAGATGCATTGGAACTATAACAATCTCCATTGGGGAAAATGGCTTTTCCACTTTCCTTTTCAGGGTTTGTCTAAACTAAATTAATTGTATTTTCCCAAATAAATGATCCATTGCCTAAAAAGATTTAAGGAATAGAAACATTTATGGTTATACAATCTTTATTAATTTTTCTTGAACTCTCAATTTCATAGTTTTTTGTGATTTTATGTTTTAGCTCTTTGTTACATTTTATCTATTTAAAGTTGAAAGTTGAAGAACTTTTTGTGATTTTCAAAAGTGCACCGATAAGCATTAACCCCCATGAAGAGGGAGTTTGATTTATACACAAACTTCCAAAATGGATAGTTCAGGTTCAGGTACACAAAAATCATTCTGAGGTTGATCTAATCAATGTGACCATTCACCTTTTTGAAGATAATGAAATAATTGTGTGTATAAAATTTATACCAGGCACTCATAATCATGTACAATTTAGGTGAATTCTAGGTATGTTCACCAGGTGGCATGATTATACTTTCAACTATTCAAAGTGTAGGTCATCTGAGATCACAAAACAACTGGACTGCTTATTCAGTTCTGATGGAAAGATAAAACATTATAGGTAATTTGCAAAACTATTTGACTGTTTCTTATAAATTTAAACACGTGTTTACCATATAACCCTGTAATCTCACTCTTTGATATCTACCCAAGAGAAAAAAAATGTATTCACACTATTGCCTTACATTAATGACTATGGAAGTTGCTACCATGAGGGGAACAGTTTTCCTCTGGGTCCTTCCCTCATTATGTACTGCCTCCCTTTAGATCTAGGGCAATGGAATTGGTCATCATTGGATGGAGAGTTCATGCTACTTTGGTCTGACTTGGGTAACCACAGGCAGGTGGGGTGTGGCTGTGGGAGGTGGGTTTCTTCTCCTTCCTTTCTCTGCTTCCTTATCACGTGTGAGCTGCTTCCCTCTGTCACACACTCCACTATAATGTTCTGCCTCATCTCAAGCCCCAAGGAATGGAGCCAGCCTTCTTTGGACTAAGACCTCTAAAACTGTGAGCCTTCAAATAAACTCTTCCTCCTCTATAATTGTGCAAATCAGATCATTCAGTCACAGCAGCAAAATAGCTGACTAAAACAGAAGTTCTATTCATAACTATGAAAAACATAGCAATTAGTAAGTAGAAAAAATATGATGCAGTCACACAATGGAAAAATAGCAATAAAAGAGATGAGCTATTTCTTTGTGTGATATGAATCAACCTAAAATGTGTTAACCAAAAAAAAAAAAATAACAAGCCAGATTGTAATGGCTGCATACTGTATGATTTCATTTATATGACATCTCAGAAAAGACAAAAATTTAGAAATGGAAAAGAGACTAGTGGTTGCCAAGGGTTATGGAATGGGGGTAAGGATTGACTATATGGAGGCATTTTGAGGGAGTTTGGGGTAAGATGCACTCTTTGTACAAGACTTTGTTGTGTATACATGATCCTAGGCATTTGTCAAAACCCATAGGATTTTTGTTATGGTTTGGATCTGAAATGTCTTCCAAAATCTGCGTGCTGAAGGTTTGGTCAACAGCCTGTGGCATTATTGGGAGATAGTAAAAACTTTAAGATGTGGGGCCTAGTTGGGATTAGGTGACCAGGGGCATGCCCTCAAAGGTGATATTTTGTCCCTCACTCCTTTCTTTCTGTTTCCCAGCAGTTTTGCTCTACCATGCACTCCCTGTCCTGATGTTCTGCCTCAATGCGAACCTAAACATGGTGAAGCCAGATGATCATGTAGGGAAAGCTTTAAAACTTTGAGCTAAAAAAACCTTTTCTCTTAAATTGTCATTCTCAGATATTTTGTTACAGGGATGGAAAGCCGACTAACAACTGTGTACCAGAAACAGTAAAATTTGCTATGTGTAAATTTTTTAAAAATTCAACTAGAAAATGTGTGGAGTAATAGAGTTCAGACAGTTATAAACTAATCTCAGTGCAATACAAATGTATGACAACTTCACAGAAAGATGTGGGATGGTGTTGAGGAACTCAAGTAACATTTGAAAGTGGTGTTTTGATTAGATACTGCAAGCTAACAGTCAAAAGAAGTGCACACATACACATTGTACTATATTGGTAAATTTCGTTATTAGAGGAATATGACTTAGAAATTCAAAAACTATCTTATAGAAGTTTTAAAAAACTATGTAAATACACTGTAAATAATGAGAACCAGGTTTTTCTGTTTTGGTTTTTTTTTTACTGTTAGAGAAAGATGCTACAAAGAAGTAAAAAGATATAAGATTTTTAAAATATAAGCTTAAGTTGCTGGATTGGAGTTAATTGTATCAATAGTGACATAATTTCAAAAATATGCATATATATGTAGTAATGAATATAGATATATATATGTATGCATAGTTAATATAGATACATATATTTCATAACACTACTCACCAAAAGGGAGTAGAATAAGTGAAATTCTAGTAAAAATGAAGAAACCTGGTGGCCATATATTATTTCTAAATACCATTGCCCAATAAAGGAGACCAGGACACTGATGAAAACTGGCATCAAACAACAGAAAGTCATTCTTTCACAGTTCTAGAGACCACAAGTCTGAAACCAAAGTGTCATGCTCCTTCCGAAGGATCCAGGGAGAATCCTTCTTTGTCTCTTCCAGTTTCTGGTGGGCTACAGGTGCTCCTTGTTCCAGTATCACTCCCATTTCTGCCTCAATCTTTGTCCTCTCACCTTCATTCTCTTATAAGAAGTCTTAGGGACCACCTTAATAAGGCAGATGATCCTATCCTGGGATTGCAAAGATCCTTTTCTACATAAGGTCACATTCACAGGTCCTGGGGTAAGGACTTGGACAGCTCTTTTTAGGAGGCGTCATTTAACACTGCACAGCCTGTATCCAAAAATAAGTTAGGAGATGACAGATACATTTCATCTCATTTATACATTACACAAAGTATACATGTATTGAAGTATCAAATTGCCTCATGTATAATTTTCATATTTTTGTGTATTAATTTTAAAAATACATTTAGCCCGGTAGGGGTGACACTCTCCTGCAGTTCTAGCTACTCCAGAGGCGACACAAAACGATTGCTGGAGTCCAGGAGATCTGGGCCTGACTGGGCAACATAGTAAGACCCCATCTCCGAAAACAAACAATAGATAAATAAAAATTAATTAGAGTTAATCAATCCTGGAGAAAAAATAAGTTAAAGTGACTCCAAAGCATGTTTCATTTCTTTCCAAAAGAGAAAGACAGTGGCTCGCAGGAGGTAGCTGTGCATGGATGAACTACTAGGTGATGATGTAGACCTGGTTCTGATGAACTTCTAGGACCCAGTCTGGTTTCTTGTCCCGCTTTGGCTTCTTGATGAGAGCATAAGTTCATGTGCTTCTGTTAAAGTCTTTGCTCCTGTCTGCCTCTGAGCCAATCAGACAAGGCCTGGCACCCAGTAGAATGATTGTCCAAAAAAACTGTTTGTATCTGATTTAAGGCTTGTTTCCTTGGGAACCTCAGACTCTCAGAGCCCATTGTCTTGAAAGCAGATGCCTTTCACTATGTGGCAGGAAGTACCTGACACCCAGCTAGGGTTAAAAGAAGGAAAACTGCTCAACTGGAGAACTGTGAGGAACAAGGGCCAAGGAAGACAAGTAGGACCAATGCCACCTCCTATGTCCCAGAGACACTGCTGGAGTTTCTGTTTCTCAGCATGGGTTGCTCAGAAAGGAAGACTCTGTCTTTCCTCCTTGTTTTTGTGACTGCATATCTACAAGAGGCTTCATCTTAGGAAGCCTGCCCAGACAGGCAAAGAAAACTGTTGTTTGAGAGACTCCATAGACTAGAAGAACAGGTAGGGGTACCATACTTGGGGTTGTTGATTTTTTAAGTATTGGCAACAGATGGAAAATGAAAATTACAGAAACAGGGCTGTGGAAACGAGTGTGCAGTTGGTGACACTTGATATCAGCTAACATTATTTTCACCTGTGGTTGGAAACCACGGAAGGATTTATTGGGCTCCACTCTGAAAGTCAATCAGCTGATGTGTGGATAGCAGGGCCTGGGAACTGGAAGGGTGCTCTGGAAGACCCAAAGAGCCCAGTAGGAGAAGTCTGGGTTGCTGATCGTGTAGCAGTAACACTGGGTATGGGAGCTGTGAGCTCACTAGCTCATCTCAAAGCAGACAGTCCCTGAGACTCCTCTGTGGAGTTTGTGTACAGTTTTCCAATTCTAAGCACTTCGTGCTCTGATCCCAATAAAGTGCTCATGCAGTTCATCCTGCTGGCTCCTCCGTTCACCAAGAGAACCCTAAGGGCTACAGCAGTGAAACAACTCACTATGACCATTCAGTGTGTGTGATGTGAGTGAGTTTTGGAACTCTGGTTGTGTGTCTGGAGCTCACATCCCATATGCAGCTGTGGTGTGATGGCAAAACGAGACCTGGTTGTGAAATGAAATTACAAAAACCTTTTGGGAAGAAACAAATGCCTGAGGAAGAGGTCAGTTCTGCTCCTCTCTCTCTCTCTGCCTTTCTCCAGGAAGTCTAATTAACCATGGGTCCCTCCTTTTGGATTGTCAATAACTGCACTAAGGGTCTGACCACTCTCTCCAGAAATGTAATAGATGCCTGTGAAAACAGCTGTTTCTTCTTAATGGTTCTGTGAACATGCTTTATGGTAGAGACCTCGCACAAGGCCTTCAACCTATAGATTAGGAATTTTTTTTAAAAGAGGAAAAAGCCCCAATGATAGGATGGGTCTAAGATGACATCAAATAACCTATAAATATTGTGAGAAACTATGGATCAGGGCTCAGAATTTGGAGTTTTTCTTTTCCTCTGAGCCTACTGGCATAAAATAAAGTTTGGAGTTCTCTTCTCTGAGTGCTGCTTGCTGCTTCTCAACTAGTCTGTTTCCTGCAACAGTGGGACCTGGGGTCAGGCACCCCTCTGTGCTCAGCACAATTGAGCTAGTTGTGGAAATCTGCCCACATCTTCTAGTGTCATGGCTAGGATCAAACTGGTCAATCAGTATGCAGTGCTGACCATAGGGCTAGCATGACTGGTCCTTCTGGAGTATGAGCAGGAAACACTTCCTTACAGTCTCCACCCTCATAATTGCTATGTCTTCTTTACCATTTCCAAGATTCTAAGAAGTGAAGTTAATACATCTGCAGGACATTGCCAACACCTAGGAGGTGTCCTACAACATCTCTGCCTGGTTTCAGAGCCTGGCAGGAGAGGCACAGGTTATGAGTCTGGTAGTCAACATGACACAGGCTGCTGTGCAGGGGTCCTGGCCTATATGAAGGCCTGACTGAGGAAGATGAAGCTTAGAAGCCAGAAGGTATATACACTGATGCAGGCCTTGAACCTTGCCCTTAGAAAAAGAGCAGGCAGTGGGCCTGAGAGAGGAAGGAGTAGAAGGCACAGATGCTATCTGGTGCTATCTGGGACTTGGCCCTGGACTTGTCAGCTTTGCAGGATGTGCTCTCCCACCTGACATATGAAATCAACAGCCAGGGCACCAGCCTGGCTGCTTCTGAGGACTGGGATAAAGAAAATACAGGATAAACCAGGAGCATCTTGTGACACCAGAAAATAATAAAATATCCACCCCCTACTTCTCCCAAAAGTAGTAAAATAAAGTTGGGAACATATCAAAAAGCAAAGAAACCAATCTAAAAGAACTCCAAATGGTCAAAACTGGAACAATTTGAACAACAAATAAATCATATTTTTACACTTCTGCACAAAATAAATATCTGAGTCGCTACGGTTAAAAATAAATGATTGAATAAATACATGAATAGAGAATGGACAAATCTCCTTTACAGATTCAAGTCATCAAATGATTTGAAACCCTTATAAGTTTCCAGATGTCATCTAGCTTGTTCTCTAGGAAGAGTGAATTAAATTTGTTGAAATTGGATTTTCAGAGGATCTTCTATTATCACTAATTAACGCTTCATTTTATTTTATTTCCTCAAAGGCCTCCAGGGAATTTGCTAGACTCTGTCAGTTTAACAAATGAATGCTGTATAATAAGAAACACTATCATGGAAGTGATGCTATCTGAAAAAGTTCTTTGAATTCGTCTCTATTTTGAAGTCCCAAATTTCAATAAAATATTGAAGGCCTAAATTTATCACCAAAAAAAAAGGCATTCAATTTTTGATAGGATGAGTAACTAACTGTGTTAGGTTCTAAATTGGGACAGATACAGATGAAATCTTTGCACTTCATAGCTGTGATTTAAAATTAAGAGCACAGGTACAGAAGCATATTGGTAGAAAGAATCCAAGTAAATTAGTAAAATATAATTGAACAGAATAAATACACATGAATGTGAACACGTAAACTATGATCATGATATTTCTTTGGACACTTTATATCGCAAAGTAAAATGCATTAGACTTGGCTACTAGTGTTTGGAACAGAAATTAAGTGGGCTATTGGAAATAAAGAAAATAAATGAATGATAAAACCAAAAGGGAGGTTTTGCATGGATCAGTGATGATAGCATACAATAAACAGAGGAGAATGATTGATTCAGCTCATGCATTTGAAAATTTTTATACATATGCTAATGAAATACATACATTCTATCATTTGAATACAGAATTCTATGTTTCCAAAAAGAAATTGTACTTTATTATAAAACCTAGCAAGAGGCCTGACCCCTGCACCGGGGACAGCGCCATCACTGGTTGGTTACAGTCGTGGAGTGAGCTGGCGGGTGAGTCAGGCTGCCTGCACTGCGGAGCTAGGCAGAGGCTTCTTTATAGGCTGGTGCAGGCATTTCAAATTATTCCTAAGGGCATGGCCATCATTATTGGAAGGGCAGCTCCCTTCCTGAGACACCTACAGGAGGCTAGAGGACCTTTGACAAGATCCAGGAGTCAAGAAGAGGAGGTGTTGAGAGACTAGGGACCAACTCAGAGCCACCAGGTGAGTCTCTCCCACTGGGCGGCTCCCCAGATGGGGTAGTAGTCCCAAAAGGCAGGGAACTTCGAGTAGAGTGGCCCAGTGAGACACCCCTGCTGAAGCCAAGAACCCAGTCAACCAGGAGCATTGCAGAAGAGGGCTGCACAGCGAGAGGCTTAGACACAGAGTGAGGATCCGAGGCCCAGGCAGTAGCTCCAGTCCCCAGAGAACGTAGCAGAGGAGGAGGGCTCAGAGAGGGAGTCCCTCACAGGGACAGGCTCTCCAGCCAGGCAGTACGTCAGGACCCGTGGAATATCACAGACGAGGGCTTCCCAGTCCAGGTGGTAGTTCTGGACCAAAGGGAACTGCTCAGAGGAGAACTGCCCAGTGAAACTTCCCCACTGGGTGAGTCTTCCCCGCTGGGCGAGGATTTCCCACCAGGGCAATAGAACCAGAGACACAGGCCCAGATCAAACGTGCCCCAGTCTGCAGTCTAGACCCCTTTGACTGACCATCAGTCAACAAGTGGAGGCACCTCTGGCCACTGACAGGGAATATACCCCACCTGAAGGCCACCACCCCTAGAGGGGCAATTTCCTACTGGAGCACCGCATCATCAAGTTCCTCCAAGACATCAGGCTACTGAAGGCTAAGAAGTGAGTTATTGGAAATCTACAGAGACAATATTAGTCAATAGAGGAAATCTGCAATATCCCAGAGTTTCACTAGTAGAGGAGTAGATACCTGAGAAATATGAGAAAACAAGGGAAGAAAATGTCCCAAACAAACCTAGATGATATAGCAATAAAATCCAATGACAGCATGGCAGAAGAAACATCAGAAAGGGAGTTCAGAATGTACATAATCAAAGTGATCAGGGAAGCAAAGGAGGAGATGAAAGAGCAAATGCAGGCATTGAATGATGAGATGAAAGAGCAAAGGCAGGCATGGAATGATGGCACCAATCGACAGTTAAAAGAGGAAATACAGAAAGCAAAAGATCATTTCCATAAAGAGTTAGAGATACTGAAAAAAAAAAAAAAAACCAGAATCTTTGAAATGAAGGAAACAATAAATCAAATTAAAAACTCCATAGAAAGCATAACTAATAGGATAGAACACCTGGAAGACAGAACCTCAGATATTGAAGACAAAATATATGATCTTGAAAACAAAGTTGACTAAACAGAAAAGATGGTAAGAAATCATGAAGAGAATCTACAAGAATTATAGGATATCATGAAAAGGCCAAATTTAAGAATTATTGGGTTTCAGGAAGGCTCAGAGAAATGAACCAAAGGAATGAACCATCTATTCAATGAAATAATATCTGAAAATTTCCAAAATCAGAAGAATGAAATGGAAAACCAGGCACAAGCGGCTTATAGGACTCCAAATACACAAAATTAAAACAGACCCACACCAAGGCACATTATAATGAAAATACCTAACGTACAAAATAAAGGCAGAATTTTAAAGGCTGAGAGAGAAAAGAATCAAATTACATTAAGGGGGAAACCAATACCAATATCAGCAGATTTTTCAATCAAGATCCTAAAAGCTAGAAGTGCCTGGAACAACATTTACAAAGCCCTGAAAGAAAACGGATGCCAACCAAAAATCTTGTACACAGCAAAATTTACCTTCAGATTTGATGACCAAATAAAATCCTTCCACTATAAACAAAAGCTAAAGGAATTTACAAAAAGAAAGCTGGCATTACAGAACATACTCAGCAAAATATTCATGAGGAAGAGATGAAAAACAACGATGTAAATCGGCAAAGGAAGGAACTACCCTAAAGAAACAGACAAATAAAGGAGAAACCAAGTTGTGTCAACAAACAAAAATGAGCCAAATGATCAGGAATACAAATCATATCACAATAATAACCCTGAATGTTAATGGCCTGAACTCATCAATCAAAAGACATAGACTAGCAGATTGGATTAAAAAGAAAAATCCAACAATATACTGCCTGCAAGAGACTCATCTCATAGAAAGAGATTCCCACAGACTAAAGGAGAAAAGATGGGAAAAAACATACCATGCACATGGACACAGCAAAAAAGCCAGAGTATCCATCCTCATATCAGATAATGTGGATTTCAAGCCAAAGTTAGTCAGAAGGGATAAAGAAGGACATTTCATCCTGCTTAAGGGAACCATAAATCAGCAAGACATAACAATCATAAATATCTATGCCCCAAACAGTGGCTCATCCATATACGTCAAACAAATCCTTCTCAATTCCAGAAATCAAATAGACCACAAAACAATAATACTAGGTGATTTTAACACACCTCTCTCATCACTGGACAGATCCTCTAAACAAAAATTGAACAAAGAAATCATAGATCTCAAAAACACAATCAATAATTTAGACTTAACAGACATTTATAGAATATAGCATCCAACAAAGAGCAGATACACTTTCTTCTCAGCAGAACATGGATCCTTCCCTAAAATAGACCATATTCTATGCCACAAAACTAAAGTTAGCAAGTACAAGAAGATAGAGATACTACCTTGTATTCTATCAGATCATAATGGATTGAAATTAGAAATAAATGACAGAGTAAAAACCAGAAACTACTCCAAAACCTGGAGATTAAATAATATGCTATTGTATGATGAATGGACAACAGAAAACATCAGGAAGGAAATTTAAAAATTCTTAGAGGTAAATGAGAACAAAGAAACATCATATCAAAATCTCTGGAACACTATGAAAGCAGTACTTAGAGGAAAATTTATTTCATGGAGCACATTCAATAAAACAAGAAAAAATCAACAAATTAATGACCTAACACTACAGCTCAAAGCCCTAGAAAAAGAAGAACAGACCAACACCAAAAGTAGTAGAAGACCGGAAATAGTTAAAATCAGAGCTGAAATCAACAAAATTGAAACAAAAGAAATAATTAAAAAAATTGACAAAATAAATAGTTGGTTTTTGAAAAAAAAATAAACAAAATTGATAAACCCTTAGCCACACTAACAAAGAGAAGACGAGAGAAAACCCAAATTACTAAAATTTGGAATGAACAAGGAAATATCACAACAGACACGAGTGAAATACAAAACATAATTAGAAAGTATTTTGAAACTCTATACTCCAAGAAAATAGAAAATCTTGAAGACATCAACAGGTTTCTAGAGACATATGAATTACCTAAACTGAACCAGGAGGACATACACAATTTAAATAGATCAATTTCAAGTAATGAAATAGAAGAGGTCATCAAAAGCCTACCAACAAAGAAAAGTCCAGGACCAGATGGTTTCTCAGGCGAGTTCTACGAAACCTTTAAGAAGAGCTCATTCCAATACTTCTCAAAGTATTCCATGAAATAGAAGAAGAGGGAACCCTCCAAAACTCATTCTATGAAGCCAATATCACCCTGATACCTAAACCAGACAGGGACACATCGAGGAAAGAAAATTTCAGACCAATATCCTTAATGAACATTGATGCAAAAATTCTCAACAAAATCTTAGCAAATCACATACAAAAACATATTAAAAGATAGTGCACCATGATCAAGTGGGTTTTAAAATGTAGGAATTCAAGGTTGGTTCAAAATTCAGAAATCAATAAATGTCATTCACCATATCAACAGACTTAAAGTCAAGAATCACATGATTATTTTGATAGATGCAGAAAAAGCATTTGATAAAATACAACATCCCTTCATGCTCAAAACACTAAAAAAAAATAGGGATAGTGGGAACATTCCTTAATTGTAAAGGCCATCTATGCTAAGCCCATGGCCAATATCATTCTAAATGGTGAAAAACTGAAAGCATTCCCCCTAAAAACTGGAACAAGGCAGGGTTGCCCTCTTTCACCACTTCTATTCAACATTGTCCTTGAAACTCTAGCCAGAGCAATTAGACAGACCAAGGATATTAAAGGGATATGAATAGGAAAACAAGAACTCAAACTATCCCTATTTGCTGATGACATGATTGTAGATTTAGAGGAACCAGGAAATTCCACTTTTAGAACTCATAAGTGAATTCAGTAAAGTAGCAGGACATAAGATCAATGCTCATAATTCCAATGCATTTTTATACATACGTGATGAATCTTCAGAAAGAAAAGTTAGGAAAACTACCCCATTCACAATAGCCTCAAAAAAAAAAAAATACTTGGGAATCAATCTCACAAAAGAGGTGAAAGAACTCTACAATGAAAACTACAGAACACTAAAGAAAGAAATTAAAGAAAACCTTAGAAGATGGAAAGATCTCTCATGTTCTTGGATAGGCAGAATTAATATTGTCAAAATGGCCATACTACCAAAAGTGCTATGCAGATTCAATGCAATTCCAATTAAAATCCCAATGACATACCTTACAGAAATAGAGCAAGCAATCCTAAAATTCATCTGGAAGATTAAGAAACCCAGAATAGCTAAAACAATCCTTAGCAGGAAGAGTGAAACAGGGTTTATTGCAAGACCAGAATTTGAAGTCTACTACAAAGCAATAGTAACAAAAATGGCATTGTATTGGCACCAAAATAGACAGGTATCAATGGTTCAGAATAGAGGACACAGACACAAACCCAAATAAATACAATTTTCTCATACTAGACAAAGGTGTCAAAAATATGCCATGGAGAAAAGATAGCCTCTTCAACAAATGGTGTTGGGAAAACTGGAAATCCATATGCAACAGAATGAAACTAAACCCCTATCTCTCGCCCTGCACAAAAATGAACTCAAAATGGATCAAGGACCTTGGAATCTGACCAGAGACCCTTCATCTTATAGAAGAAAAGTAGGTCCAAATCTTGAGCATGTCGGCTTAGGATCAGACTTCCTTAACAGGACTCCCATAGCACCAGAAATAAAAGCAAGAATCAATAACTGGGATAGATTCAAACTAAATAGCTTTCTCTCAACCAAGAAAACTATCAGCAATGTGAAGAGAGAGCCTACAGAGTGGGAAAAAAATCTTTGCCACTCATACTTCAGATAGAGCACTAATTTCCAGAATCTATAAAGAACTCAAAAAAATCTACACCAAGAATACAAATAACCCAATCGACAAATGGGCTAAGGAAATGAACAGACACTTCACAGAACATCTACAAGCAATCAACAGATATATGAAAAAATGTTCACCATCTTTAGTAATAAGAGAAATGCAAATCAAAACTACCCTAAGATTCCATCTCACCCCAATTAGAATGGTGATTATCAAGAATACAAGCAACAATAGTTGTTGGCAAGGATGCTGGTGGGGCTGCAAATTAGTGCAGCCACTCTGGAAAGCAGTGTGGAGATTCCTTTGAAAACTTGGAATGGAACCACCATTTGACCCAGCTATCCCATTCTTTGGCCTATACCCAAAGGACTTAAAATCAGCATACTACAGATATACAGCCACAACAATGTTCATAGCTGCTCAATTCACAATAGTCAGATTGTTGAACCAACCTAGATGCTCTTCAATTAATGAATGGATAAAAAAAAAACATGGTATATATATACAATGGAATATTACTCACCCATGAAGAATGATAAAATTATGGCATTTGCAGGCAAATGGATGAAATTGAAGAATATCATGCTAAGTGAGATAAGCCAATCTGAAAAAAACCAAAGGACAATTATCTCACTGATAAGCAGATGATGACACATAATGGGGGGTGGGAAGGGGGAAAGAATGGAGGAAGGAAGGACTCTATAGAGGGATAAGAGGGGTGGGAGGGGTGGGGGGGGAAGAAAATGAAGAACAGAATGAATCAAAAACTATTACCCTAGGTAAATGTATGATTACACAAATGGTATGCCTCTACTTCTTGTACAGAGAAACAAGACATATCCCATTTGTTTACAATAAAAATGAATAAAAAAACTTAGCAAATAAACAATAAGTTGTATTAGGTAGTAATCTAATTCTATCTCTAAAATTTGCTCATTAGTCCCCAGCCTTCACATTGTTTTTACATATTCACTTAATCACTAGACTACAGAAAGAAACAGACGTATTTTCCTACAGATACAATGACTTCCTTTCCACTGATTTTCATTATCATAAAAAATACATAAACAGATTTCTTTAGGATTTTCTCAGCAATGATTTCTCCCAGTATTCCATATTATCAATATACCACATTCTTTTAGGTCTAAACCTGGGTCAGAGCTTTCATGATTGCCTTATTTTAGTTTACATTAACTGGAATTATGAGACATTGATGGGAGAAAGAGATGGAGTGGTAGAGAAAGAGAAACCTCACCTATGGTTGTTTTAGTCAGTTATTTTCTGCTGCAACTAAAGGACCTGATAAGAATAATTTTAAGGAGGAAAATCTTATTTGGGTGTTCACACTTTCAGAGGTCTCAGTTCATAGTTGACCAACTCCATTCCTCAGGACTCAAGGTGAAGTAGAACATCATGGTAGAAGAGTATGGTGGAGGAAGGTGGCTCAGGACATGGCCAGGATGGAGAGAGAGAGAGAGAGAGAGAGAGAGAGAGAGAGAGAGAGAGAGAGCGAGAGAGCGAGCGAGCGCTAAGCTCAGCACACAAAATATATACCCAAAGGCAGGCCCCCAGGGACCCACCTCCTCCAGTCACATCCTACCAGCCTTTAGTTACTACTCAGATAACCCATATCAGGGGATTAATGCACTGATTGATTAGGTTAAGATTCTCATAACCCAATCGTTTCACCTCTAAATTCTTATGCATTGGGAGACTCCTGATATCTAAACCATAACAATGGTCTTTGATTGCAACATAATTGCAACATAATAATGCAACACAATTGCAACATAATAATGACGACAACAACAAGAGCAATAATAATAAGAATAAAACACCTGAAGTACTGAGTCTTGATGTATTAACTTCCAGAGAATTCCATAACACATTATTACAAATTATTATAAATGGCATTGCTTTATAAACAGAAATTTATTCTCTTACCATCCTGCAATCAAGAAATCCAAAATCAAGATATCATCACTACATCCTCTTTGTAGTTATAGGGAAGCATTTGTTCTTTGTCTTTTTCAGCTTCTGGTGGTTGTGGCCTTCCTTAGTTTGTGACCAAATGTCTCTCCTCCATGCTCACGTTGTCTTCTGTGTGCCTGGTTCTTTTCTGTTTCTTGTAAGAGCACTTGATATCAAATTAATAGCCTATGTGGATGATCCAAGATGATTTCATGTCAAAATTCTTAATGATACCTTCAAAGATCCTTGAAATATTTCCCATTCATTGATTCCAGGGATTTTTGAACTAAACATATCTTTGTGGAGAGGGCACCGTCCAACCCAATGGAGTCTGCCTTCTGACTCTCAAAAAGTTCTATCTGTCCCACATGCAAAATACATTCCTTTCATCCCAACATACCCAAACGTCTCAACCCACTAGACCAACTATAAATCCAAAGTTATGAGTTATGAGTTATTAGTTTAGTTTATTAGTTAAAAAGTTCCAAATCTCATCCCCTAAATCATCTAAAAGGGTCATGGGTGAAACTCAGAGTATGACTCATTGTAGTTTAGAATGTCTGTCCGTGGACCTGTGAAACTAAAATGCATGTTATCTGCTCTCCAGATTAACTGATGGAATAGGTAGGCTTAGGATAACAGTTACAGACATTCCCATTTCAAAAGTAAGAAAGAGAAAAAAAAAGTAAGAAAGAGGAGCAATAAAGAAGTCACTGGTTCAAGCAAGTTGGAAATTCATCAGGACTAATTTCAAGAAATTCCAAGGACTGAGAAAAATCCTCTATTGTTCACTATTGCATCCCTTGGGCCCTGTTGCTTATGTGGGCCATGTCTACACTCATATGTTTGACTTTTCCTGCCTCTGTGTCTGTGTGTATAAATCAGTCTTCCTTTTCCTTAAACAGTAGTACACGTTTGCTTCCAAGTAACTCTATAAGCCTAATACTTGCTTGTGTAATTTTGGAAATGCAGTAGCCTTCTCTCATTTCATCTTGCCTTCATCCCTTGTAATCCAAGATAGCAGTGGTTATACAGATATGTTCCAAAATGTTCAAGGATTCTTATCTATATTGTGGAGTTCTACACAACAAGATAAGAAGGACCCAAACATGTCTTTCTTGGATAACCCCATCTCTATTTCCAGCTTCCACTTAGATGTAGAATGAATCTATTAGTCATAGCCTTAGCGTTTTCACCAGAGAACATTTGCTTAACAGTGAATTTCCTAATTTTAGCATCTTTTATTCTCTGAATGGGCCAAAAACGTTCTAAATCATCAAATTTGAGTTCTTTTTGCTTAATAGTACCTTTCCCAAATTATTACTTAACTCTAACATTTTATTATAAGTAACCTTCACCTTCAACATTCTGCTTGAAAATTTCAGCTAAATATAAACTTCTTTGATTGAAGTCCTGCTTTACGAGGACTATAAAACACAATTCATATAAATTTTCTACCACTACATAACAATGATCACCTTTCCTTAGTTTCTAAAAATGTGTCCCTCATTTTCCTCTGAGTTCTCTTTAGTAGCTCCCTTCATGCTCATATTTCTACCAACATTTTTTTCATAACAGCATGTTTTCTCTCAGATGATAGAAGATTTCTCTACCATGTTCCTCATCTTTTCCTAATCTCTCACCAGAATTGCCTTTAACATCATATTTCTATCAAGTCTCTTCCAGATGTTTTCTAGACATTTTCTATTATGCTTCTCAATATTCTCCCATCCTCTACCCATTATTTAATTCCAAAGTCATTACCAAAGTTTTAGGTGTTTTTATAGTAAAACCCAATTTTCTTAGTTTCCTAAGGTGACCATAAAAATTAAAAAGAAAAAAAAATGAGACTAGAAAAAAACTAACAATAGTTATATATAAAATCAAGGTATCAGCAGGAGTGCATTCTCTGAGGCTCTAAGAGAGAATTCATTCTTTGTCTTTTGAAGTTCCGGTAGTTTCTATTTTCCATGGCTAATAATCATATCTCTCTTTAAATCAACTTCTCTGTGTGTTTGTGCCTTCTCATCATTATTTCATAAAACACTTTTCTTTGACTTTAGGATATATTTGAATAATCCTAGATAATCTCATCCTAACAGTCTTAACTGAATTAGATCTACAAATACCCTTTATCCAAATAAGGTTATATTTACAGGTTTCAGAGATCTCAACATGAACATTTATTTTGGGGAGACACCATTTGACTCACCACACCAGAAAACAACAATAGGGGAAAATTGAGTGGATTATGAAGGATAAATGAAGTCCTGAGAGAGAAAGAGAGGGAGGCAATGAGAGAGAGTGAGAGAGAGAATGGAAACATTGATTAAGAGCTGGCATTGTCTGTGCCTAAGAATGAGAATATTAAAATTTTGTCCTTCTGTGAAAGCTTCTACTTCAGTTTTTGTTTGTTTACATTTTGAGGAAGTTGAACATATAAACAACTTAACACACTGAATATTATGAATGATCAACTGACCAGTCTTGTCTCCAAACAGATTGTGTTCACTTGTGTTCCAGATCACTGTCTTCCGAGATGAGGTAAAGCTCCAAATCCAGTGTTTTCAATTCCTGGTTACATATTCCAATTACCTTGGGAGCTTTTAAAAAAATACTTCTTTCTGGGCTTCATCCCAGACCTATTAAATTAGAATTTCTGGGGACTGGGCCAAGAACTTTGTATTTTTGAAAGCTTTTCAGGTGATTCTAATGTGCAGTCAGAAATGAAAACCTGTTCTAAAAATCTTCATTTTCTAGAAAATCGAGCACTCAAAATGGTAACTCTTTAAAGCAATTTAATAAAAGTGCTTGAACAAGATTTTTGTGGAAATGAGTCACCTTACATAAACACATATAGGAAATCACTAAATGGAATCACGAATTAGAACTGATGTATTCTTCTAATCCCTTCACAGTTTAGGAACTCTAAATATATTTGCATCTGTCAAGGTTGGAGTCTTCTTAAAACAAAAGAAAAGCTTATTTAAATTGACTTATTTAAAAAGTCAATTTGTGCCAGGTACAGAGGCATATGTCTGTAATCCCAGCAATTTAGGAGACTGAGGCAGGAGGATTGCAAGTTCCAAGCTGGCCTCAATAACTTAGCAAGGCTCTAAGCAACTTAGCAAGACCCTATCTCTAAACATAAAATAAAAAGGACTAGGGGTGTGGTACAGTGGTTAACCCCCTGTGTTCAATCCCTGGTACAAAAAAAAAAAGTCAATTTCTGAAGAAGTATAATGCAGCAGTTAAGAGGGTCTAGGTTGGAGCTAGATAGCTTGACTTCAATTACTGGCTGACCATTTACTACCTAAGTCACCCTGGGTGAATTAACATGCTTCATTTCCTCTACTATAAAATTGGAATAAAAATCCAACCTGCCACTATGCTATTGCTGCAAGTATTAGTGAAACTAATACAAATAAAATGCTTAAAAAAGTTTAAGAAATATAAGTAAATGTATGTTTTCTAAGCATGTTAAGCACAATGGACTAAGGAAGAGCAGGGCACCAAGGAAGAGTCAAGTTAATGTTCAACTTAAAAGCTTCATAGATTCTAAAACTTCTATAAACTCTTCCATATGAAATAATCATTTTTATACCAAAGAGTGAACCTCAGAATTACTTCTTTGAATTTAAAACCCTAAATGGCTAAATGGTTTCAGAATTTTTAAATAGATCAAATTATACTTAAAACAATCATTTAATAGAAATGATTAAATGTTCCAGTAGAGATCAGAGTGAGCTATAAAATTACAATAAAATCAAAATAGTAGCAGACATTGTAAATATCTCTAACTTTACTTTTTTCCACAAATAATTTGTTCTGTTTGAGCTGTTGTAACCTTAAAAAAATCATTCAATATATTTATGAATCATGAAGGATGCACTTAGTGATCTACAGGCTGTGCTTAACCTCTCTGAGCATACATTTTCTAATATGTATATAGGAATGATGACAGGTTTTTATTTCATAGGCATGTGTGAGGCTTAAATGAAACAATCTTTGTACATCAGCTAACACAGAATAAATGACAGAATTCATTATCTCATTAAGTCCTTATAGTAACACTATGAGTTTAATTTTTAATTCTTATTACACAAAATGAGGACACTAAACTCAGAAATGTTAAGTGACTTCTTGAAGTGCAGCCAGCTAATAATTGATAAAGGTCTTTGAACACTAAGACCAGTTTTGATTGTTTCTAAACGGTACCTTCTTTGTCTTTTGCTCTTTCCAGTATGAATATTTTTGGCAATTGATAATGAGAGAGGGGATATATGAAAAGATTAATCCAATAATATTTTTCTGTTCCTGGTCTTGAGCAATGTAGTACTGCTAGAGAAATATCATAGAACAAGGATGATTCAGTAATATATGCTCATGTGTATGTGCTTGTAAGATTGTATATTTGTATATATTATATATGATTGCATGTAAGTATATGTATATTTATACATCTAAATTCTCAACATAAATATTCTTTTACTTACATTCTTCTCAGTGACTGAAAACCTTAATAGTCTCTGTGAATCATGTACCCTCAGTCTTCTTTCTCAGGAAAGGTCCTCATGATGCTAAGTAATGACTGATAATGAAAATCACAATGTAGAGAATGCCTATTTAATGCAATACCATATGGTTTATTTCAATTATTTTATTTAATTTCTTCAAATAACCCTACTAGATTGGCATTATCCTCATGTCTGAGGAAACTGAGGTGCAATTAAATGAAATAATTTGCCTAGGGTCAACAATTAATAAACTTTACATGTCATTTTCAACTTGAAAGAGAAATAGGAGCCGCCAATATGAGGGCCATTTACTTTTTTAGACCTCCATCTCTAAAGTACATATCATTCTATGTCCTTTCCCCCTGCCTCAGAGCAGAGATATTTCAATAAGGACCCTGAAGAGATGGTGCTGGAATATGAAATAAGAATAATGTAAGAGCCCAGTGAACCCATATTTGAATCTTTAAGATGTACTTCATGGTCCCTCTATTCCAATACCAGGATCACTGTAAATGCTCACAAATATGGACTAAGTGACAAAGAATCTGCTGTTCTGTAAGGACAAGAGACGGATCAAGTGAGAGCAGTCAAACCATAATATTAAAGTGTCTAAGTAGTAGAAAGAACATCATTTAAATAGAAGATTCCTCATTTAACAGGTAGATTTTCTAAAATAATCTGCAAAGGTGGTGTGAGAGGCATCTATTGATTCTGAGGCCCTCCTCTATTCCTCTTTCTTCCTTTAGCAGTAATCTTCTATTGTAGATCTTGCTCTGATATATTTGGGTACTTATTAATTAAGATGCCCTGCTTGACCTGTCCATGAGACAGATATACAAGCCATACTAAGCCAAGTAAACTAATACCTAAAACATGTGATCCTCCCCGTATATTCCAAACCAGGTCCCAATGGATAATTTTCTTCCAAAAAAACCAAAAAAATCACCTCTTATGCTAGAATCACTATCATCTTACATGGTACTTCTGTGAATTACACAATAGTAGTCATTCTTCAAGACACTTTACTTCTGTATACCATGAAATTGTTGTCATAGATAATCTTTGATGGGTATATTATGAATGGAACATCTCCTTAGTTGTGGTGCCAGTGTGCTCAGTTGTATGTAGTTTACCTCTCCTGAAAGCTTCTCTGAGCAGACTGACATGGTGAAAATGCTCCCAGCTCCCTCTGAGCTCCAGTTCTGTAATCCTTCAATTCTGTGAAAGCACATAAACACTGACTAATGTTCTGCCTCCCTTTTTAGCTAGCACTTTGGTAAGCAGGGTGTTATTTGTTGCTTTGAATAAATAAAAAGAGGTAGAAAAAGAAATGTCTAAGCATTTTAAATGAGGGTCTTTATTTGATCTCCTAGGAATCGGATGCTTTATAATCAACATGCCCACAACAAAAGAAAGCAGTTGAATGGTTAAAGAATATTTTCGTTATTTAACCACAAGTCTCTGTGCATATACTTGCATTAATAGACTTATAAAAGATTTTAGAGGGCAGTTGCCATTGTTTGATCAAGTTGTAATTACCACAGACTATGTGCTCAATGATAATTACTACTTTTTGGTAACACTCTCTGGTGAAACTGTAATTGGATTAAACCAGAAAAGCAAGGTCATTAATCACAGGCTTTCTGACGTCATTGCACTTTACTGCTTTAGTTTCACTTATACTTTACTGCAGCACAATTATACCTCTTGAATCGTCTCTCTCTTCAGAAGGTAAGGGTTTCTTAAACTTGGTTTTGAGTTATTCAGCAAAGAGTTTGCAAATGCAAAGAGTTTGCAAAGTTGTAGAGCAGATTTAGTGTATACGTAACATTCATTCACCTGTTTTCTCTGGTCCTTTTCTCCTTTTCTGTGATCCCTTATTATCTCTTATGTTGTTAACAAAGATGAGAATCTCATAAAATAATTCAAAATAAGGTCCCTGTGGTTTCTATTGAAAGACACCTGGGTTATTCCAAGTTCTTTTATTATTAAAAATAAAGTTGGTATGAATATTGCGTAAAGGTATTTATGTGATTAATTTTTCTGGCATAAATGCCCAAGAGTGCAATTACTGGTTCATATGGCAGTTACATGTTTAATTTTTTTAAGAAAATGCCAATCTGTTTTCCAGAGGGATTGTATCTTTTATATTTCCATCAGCAACATATGAGAGATGCAAGTTCTCTGCATTTCTTGCATCTGTTGCTTTCAAAATTTTTGATTCAGCCATTTTGATCAATGTGCAGTGATATCTCATTGTGGTTTTTACTTTCATTTCCCTACTGATTAATATGTGCTATTCGCCATTTGAATATCGTGTTTGCTAATATGTCTCTTCACTTCTTTTCCCCATTTTCTAAATGGACAGGTTTTTGTTTGTTTGCTTGTTCGTTTGTTTTATAGTTGGGAATTCTTTAGATAGTCTAACACATATCATTTGTCAGATACATGGTTGCAATGCTTTCTCCCAGACTGTATGTTTCCTTTTTAGCCTTTTAATATGATTTTTCACATAACAGTAGATTTTAGTTTAATGAATTTCAACTTATCAGTATTTTTAATGAGTTATGATTCTGATGTCAAGTCTACAAATTCTGGCCTTAAATCTCAAAGATTCCCTCATATTTCTTTTCTAAATCTTTATAATTTTACATTTAGCATTGGAGTCTGTGGTCCATTTTGAGTTAAATTTTGTTTAAGGAATGAGAGTGAGATTGTGCTTCACTTTTTTAAACCGTTGTTCTAGCATCATTTAAATTTTTTTTTATTTGTAGATGGACAGCATGCTTTTATTTTATTTATTTTTTATGAGGTACTAAGAATTGAATCCAGTACCTCATACATGCAAGTAAAAAACTCTGTCCCTAAGCTGCAACCCCAGCTCTGGCATGATTTTTTAAAAGATTATCTTTGTTGCATTGCACTGTATTTGTACCTTTTCTAAAACTCAGTTGACCATTCTTATATGAACTACTTCTGGTGCCTTCTTCTGTTACACTGATTTATTCATCTATTCCTCCATTAATATCATACACTCCTCTTTGCTAGAGCTATATAATTAGTCTTGAAATGCCTAACAGAAAGATAACAGGAAAATCAGTAAATGGATTGAAAGCCACTTTATTATTATTTTTTGAAAAATTTTAGTTGGATGCAGTGGCACACACCTGTAATTCCAGTGGCTCGGGAATCTGAGGCAGGAGGATTGCAAGTTCAAAGCCAACCTCAGCAAAAGTGAGGCACTAAGCAACTCAGTGAGACCCTGTCTCTAAAAATACAAAATAGATTTGGGAACTTGGCTCAGTGGTTAAGTTCCCCTGAGTTCAATCCTTAATACTAACCCCCCCAAAAAAAACAACAAATTATCTTGCTGTGATTTTGGTAGGAATCATCTTCAACCTATATCTCAATTTGGGGAGAATACGTTGTGTCAAGTCTTCCAATCAATGATCACAGTGTATGTCTCCATTTATGTAAATCTCCTTTGATTTCTTTCACAATTTTTTAGATTTTATTATACAAATCTTGTACAAGTTTTGTCAGATTTAAAACTAAGAATTTCTCTTTCTTTATTTGAATGGCTTTAAATAGAATTGTATTTTTAATTTCTATGTACACTTTGATTGATATTATATAGAATCAAAACTTATTTTTTATATTAAACTTTTGTGTTTGTGTGTGTGTGCGTTGCTGGAAAATGAACCGGGCCCACATACATGTTAGGTTTGTGCTCTCCTACTGAATTACACCCCCATTCCTGTATATTAAATTCATATTCTGAGATCTGTATAAATTCACTTATAATTTTTTCTTTTTGTAGTTGTTTTTTTGGGTTTGTTTGTTTTTGGAGATTCCCTGGAATTTTCTAAGCAATCATGTCACCTGTACAAAAACGTTATTTAATTTCTTCCTTTCCAATCTGTAAGTCATTTATTTCCTTTTTTTGCTTTATTGTACTGGCTAGAACTCCATGCACTATGTTGAAGAGAATGACAAGAGTGAGTATTCTTGGCGTTTCCTAATCTCAGTAGAAAAGTGTACAGTCTTTCATTGCAGCAAGAAACATGTTAGCCATTGAGTTTTTGTAGTCTTTTATCTAGTAAAATAAGTTCTTCACTTTTCCTACTTTGCTGAGAATTTTTATCATGAATGAATGCTGATTTTTTTCCAAAATGCTTTCTCTGCATTAATTAAGATGATTCTGGAATTTTTATTAATTATCCTGTTTTATGGTGGATGATTTTGATTAATTTTCAAATATCAGATCAGACTTTTATCACTGAAATAAACTCCATTAGATCATGGTATTAATTATTTTTATTTATTTTTAAATTTTACATACTAATATTTTATCAAGTTTTTTTCATCTATATTTAGGAGGGATATTGGACTGTTATATTCTTTTTCATTCTTTATCTTGTCTTGTTATCAAATTAATTAATGTAGAATTCATGTTAATTCATTTTTAAATGCTTAGTAAAATTCTATAGTAAAACCATCTTTGATAGGAGATTTAGTTTTTGTGACTCTTTGAAACTACAAATTCAATTTTCTTACTCTATGGTTATTCAAATTATCTGTTCATATTGGGTCAATTGTAGCATTTTGTGCTTTTTTGAGAAATATCCATTTTATCTAATTTGCTAAATTTAAGTGTTCATAATATTTATTTTTTATTATTTTGATGTTTACAGTGTCTGTGGTGATATCTCACGTTTCATAGCCTATGCTAGTGATTTAGATCTTCCCATTTTTCTTGATTAATTTTGCTAGGATTTTGCCAATTTTATGACCTTTGCAAAGAATGAATTCATCATTTCATATCTTTTCATGACTGTTTCAATGTTTTCGGTTCCAGCAATTTATGCTCTTACCTTTATTTTTCCTTCCTTCTGCTTGATTTGGATTTACTTTGCCATTTTGTTCTAGGTTCTTGAGGTGGGAGCACATATTATTGATTTGAAAAATCTCTCTCTTTTGTAAGAGATCCATTTAATGCTTTAAATCTCCTTCTCAGCACTACTCCAGTTGTATATCACAAAATTTGATATAATGTGTTTTTCTTTTGAATCAGCTCTGTGTATCACTATTATTGTTTCATTTTCTGGACTTTCTCTTTCACACATGATTGGTAGTTTCTGAGTGTTTGGGAGACTTTCCTACTATTTTTTGTTACTGATTTTTAGTTTGCTTCTATTCTGGTCAGATATCCATTATTTAAATTTGTTGAAGTTTTTAATGTCTCAGGATATCTATACCAAGACACATCTGGTATGTGGGTACTACAAAACCTTGAATATTGCTGTTGATTGGAGTGTTCTATAAACATCTATTTGATCCTGTTGTTTAATGATGCTTTTGAATTTTTCCATATCTTTGCTGAATTCCAGTCTAATTGGTTCATCAATTGTTGAGAGAGGCTTTGTTGCAGCCACTACTGGGGATTTTTCTTTTTCTTTTTCAGCTCTATCATTTTTTGACTTGTACAATTGTAGGTTTATTGTTTAGTTAATACACACTGATGATTACTGTCTTTTGGGTCTATTGATCCTTTTATCACTATGTAATGTTCCATTCTATCTCTGGTAATTTTCCTTGCTCTGAAGTCTGCTGTATCTGATATCAATAAAGCCATTCTTGCATTCTTTGGGTTAATATTTGCATGGTATATCTTTTTCTATCCTTTAAATCTTTACTTGCCTGTATCATTATATATGAAGTGAGTTTACTGTAAAAATCAGCTAATGGTGCTCTTTTAAAATCTTCTCTGTTAATGTCTTCTAATTGGTGTATTTAGGTCATTTACACTGAATAGAATTATTGATATATTGTGGCTACCTTGTTTATTCTTTTCCATTTTGTTCTCCATGCCTTCAGGTAGGTTGTAGGAGCATTTTATTATTATTTTTAAAAGCACGAAATTATTTATTTATTTTTTATATGGTACTGAGGATCAAATCCAGTATTTCACATGTGCCAGGCAAGCTCTCTACTGCTGAGTCACAACTCCAGGCCTGTAGGAGCATTTTAGATTACATTTTGAGTTTGTGCTTTTTAGTATATCTTTTTGTATGGTTTACTTAGGCTGCTCAAAATATATTATATAGTCATAACTTGTCACAATCTCATTCTTTTATACATTTAAAACTTTTATCTGTATAGAAGCCTTACCTCCCTTTATGTTCTATTGCCCTCTCCTATTTGTAATATAATTATATTAAATATTTCATCTCTATGCATTTGGAGCCACATCTGACAGTGGTATAATGTTTGCTTCAATCATGAAATAATTCGTAAAATTCAAGAGAAGAGTCCTTCCTGGTGGTATGAAGTTTTATATTGTTTTATTTTTTTTTTCTGATGAGAGCATTTTCCTCACTTCTCTCTTTCATTTAAGAATATCTTTTCATTATTTAGGGTTATTTCTATTGGTTATAGAGTTTGATGTTGAAGTTCTTTTCTTTCACCTTTTGAATTATACTCTGCCATTTCCACCAGTTACCATGGTTTCTGATTAATAATTTCCAATTGAAACTTTTGAAAATTATGAGAGTCTGGGTCTTACTTACTCGGTTGGTATATACCTGATTTCCTGTTATACTCCTCTGGAGGGGACAAGGAGCTTCTAGAGCTTCTACCTTATTTCTATTCAATGAGTGTGAGACTCTAAATTCCCAACTCAATATCTATTGACATCCATGAGACCAAGGTTCCTCATTGGTGAAAGTTTTGGGTCTCTAGTAGGCTTCCACCAATAGCTTAGCTGGGAGGTAAGAGTTCCTGGTGCCTTCCCTGAAACTTCATCTTTTAATATCTTTATTTTTATTTGATTTCTGAAGAATATATTCACTGAACCTAGAATTCTGACTTGACAGTCTTTTTCTTTCAGGAATTAAAAAAATGTGTGCCTCTTCCTTTGACCTCCAGGATTTTAGATAAGTGATCAACTTTTATTCAAATTATTTCTTCTCTATTGGTAAAGTATTTTTTCTCTCTCACTGCCTTAAACATTTTTTTTACTTAAGTTTTCAAAAAATTGTCTATAAAGGTCTTGGCATGAATTCTATGCCTTTAGCCTGTTTGTGTTTCACACAGATTCTTAAATATGTAAAGTTGTGGTTTTTGTCACTTAGGGAAGTATTCAGTCATTATTTCTTCAAGTACTATTACAGTCTCACTCTCCTCTACTCTTTTCTGGAACTCCAACAACAAGATTGTTAGACCTTTATTATAGTCCCACAAATCCCCAAGGTAGCTTTAATTTTTTTCTCAGGCAATTTTCTCTCCATTTTCACACTGGGTAACTTCTATTTCTTCTGTCTTCAAGGTTTATTATTATCGTTTCCTCTGTCTTCTCTATTCTTTTGTTGAGTGCACCCACTCAGTTTTTTATTTTGGCAATGTCCTTTTTAGTTCTAAAATTTCCACTTCATCCCTCTTTATTTGCTGTATTTCATTAACGAGACTTTCTATTTTTCAACTTATTTCAAGTGTGTTCATAATTGCTTATCAAAACATTTTCTTATAGTTACTTTAAAATATCTGTCTGATAAATCTAGCATTTTTGTCATTACATTGCTGATACTTATTATCTCTTTCATTCAGTATGATATCTTCCTGGTTATTATTATGACAATGAGTGATTTGCTATTGAAATTTGGACATTTTGGTTAGTAAGGTAAGATACTGTGAATCTTATTTAAACCTGTTTTTGCTGATTTTCTGACACTTTTGTGATAATTGATAGTAGAAGTGGCAATACTACCTCACAATTGTCAGACCAGAGTGGCAATTCATGTTCCCCCACTCAGTCTCTGTTGAAGAGGAAGAATGTTTGCTGCTGCTGAGTGGGGATAAAGTTCCTTGGTCTCCAGTGAAACCATAATAGGGGATGTCTTTATTATTTCTTGAAACAAAAGCCCCAACTTCCTCAGCTTTCTCTTATCCCAATAGGGTCTTATGATATCTCACTACAGCTCTGCAAGGTTGAAAATCTAGACTCCTCTCTCAGTCCTTGTTGCTGTGGTTGGGAGCAAAGTCACAGTTTTTCTGTGTTGTTTGCCTGGAACATTTATTCTCTTACAGTTTTATGTCTTTGTAGGGAGCCCTTTTTCTGATTCTTTGAATAAAGAAGGTAGGTTCGTTTTGGTCAATGTCCACTGTCATTTCTTGTTTTCCAGCTTGTCTGAAATACACAAGTTAATAAAAAACCAAGGGAGCCAGGTGCAGTGGCTGCTCACCTGTAATCCCAGCAGCTCCAGAGGCTGAGGCAGGAGGATCACAAGTTTAAAGCCAGGTCTGAGCAACAGTGAGGCTCTAAGCCACTCAGTGAGACCCTGTCTCTAAATAAAATACAAAACAGGGCTGCGGATGTGACCCAGTGGTTGAGTGTCCCTGAGTAGTTCAATCCCCAGTACTGAAAAAAAACAAAACAAACAACAACAACAACAAAAAAACAAAAACAAAAAACTAAGGAACTCACTGCCAGGTCATTTATTATGAATGTTCCTAGATGATCTGCTTTTTTTCTTCACATTTCAGTCTTCTTATATTTATTTTATTTTAATGTGCAGGGTTTTCAGCTATACTTAAAAAAATAGGAATAAGTTTGTCTACTATATCTTTCAGGAACTAAAGTGCCCTAGATATACACTAAATAGAGCTACCCTATACCATTCAACTTGCATTTCTCCTGTTATGGGAGTATAGCACTTTAGTTATTTAGAATTCTGTGATTTCTGTTAGAAATTACTAGGTAAGAAAAGAGTTGGATTTACTGTGTCCTTTGAGAATAGAAACTAAAGACTGAATCTTTGCCATGGCATGGGTGAAATGGAGAACTGCATCATTACTTAGGAAAGACGTAATGGGAATTTGTCCCCCAATTTTAATCTTTGAGTCTCTATTCACAATTTTTAAAAGTCAAATGTTAAACTCAATTATCACAAAAAATATAATGAAATGTGCTAACAATGTTTGAAATTTTTTTTGTCATTGGACTGTGACAAACCATTTCCATTTTGTTCAAGAATTCTTTGCTTATCTCCCTCTCCAAGTAGATGACTTCATAACTTCACTGAGCAAGTGAAGGTTGTAAAATGTAAATATAATTACTTCCTTTTTATATTTTAGTAATTTTGTACCTCCACCTATTCTCTCTTGCCTTTCTGCTGATTTTAATGTAAAGCAATTTAAGTGCCAAGATTCTAGGCAGACATCTCAGTTTGAATTCTAGCTCTGTGTCTTACCTGATTTGTGATCTTACACAAACTTTAACAGGCCTAATCTTCACTGTCCTGATGTGAGAAATGAAGATAATAATTGTATTTAGCTATAACAGACATGAAAGTTAAAAACTATAGCAGCCATGAAAGTGCCTGGCTTGTATCTCCTTTCAAGAAAAAAAGTTGTTCAACTAGAAGGAGTATATTTTGCTGAGAATTTCCAGCTGTTACTGTCTTGAAGATTTGCCTCAGATTTTTAGGTGAGGACACATCCTTTGTGAACAGCCTCCAGTCAATGAGTAAGTATGGTGAGACACTGGGAACTAGACAACCTTGCTTCCGCCCCTATCTTCAGTTCCTTTGACAGGTCTCATGTCTGTATTACAATCGGTATTATATTCTGAAACCTTTCATTGCCAGATCCTACTGTTCCCCACTTGATATTTCACAAACCTATCTCTGAATAAACTTTTTGAACGGCTAACTCCATCACTGTATCTGCTTGACAAAAGACTCCACTGGCACACTACTTCATTAAAGATGCAATGAATATAAAATGAGATGATACATAGAGATGAAATGCTACCTAATCATTTCTTCACATAATAATTGTCATATAATAATTAGTAAATAAGAGTTAGCTATTATTATGCTTTTAAAAGCTTGACTTCCACTCCTTCTTGGGTGTTCTTGACCATCATTATGGCTTGGATTTGGAATGTCCCAACAGGGCTCGTGTGTTGGAAGCATGATCTCTGATGCAACAGGGTTCAGAGGCAAGGTTTTGGGGGAAGTAACTGGATCATGAGGGCTCTTATCTCCTCAATGGATTAATCATTTAATGGTATTATTAAGAAATGATGGAAACTGCAAGAAGGTGGGACCTATTTGGGGACTATATCTTGTCCTTCTTCCCTTCTTTCTCTATTTCCTGGTTGCCATAGGGTGAGCAGCTTTGCTCTACTGCACTCTTCTGCCATGATGTTTCTGCAGTGGAGCTGTCTGACCATGGATTGTAACCACTGAACCCATGAGCCAAAATAAATCTTTCCTCCTCTAAGTTTATATCCTCAGGTGTTTGTTACAATAATGGAAAGCTGACCAACACAACCACATTCCTAATATTACTTACTAGCTTTTTTCCCACCAATTATCTGTCTGCTTGCCCACAAACCCACTGTTTTTAGTCTCTCCTTAAGTAGCACTTTTTTCAAATGTGTTAGTCTCCAAAGTCTTAAAACAACACCAGCAACATCCACATCTGCAACAACAAAACACTATTTCTCTTTTCAGTTATTTCTCTGAATCATACTATCTTATTGGTTCTATTTATTTCTCTATCCATTTGTTTGTTTTTATCCTCACTGATTTCCTGAAAATATTTCCTCAAAGATCACCAATGTTCTACACAAACTTTACAGTCTTTTCTTGGATTTTCTAAATTCTTATCAGCATTTCTGAGAAGTTATGCTATACAGAAATCGGATTCATTTTCATTTAACCCAGTATTTGTCAAATCAATTCAATTCTTTAACATAAACACACAGCAGAGACGCATACATCTGAGATATTTTGGGAATATCAATATAAAAAATATTTTTGCAAGTGAATATAATGCCTTGATTATTAAATAAAACTAATTAGAAATAAACATGTAATTAATCATTGATATTCAATCAGGACTGTGTATTGCTTAGGCACATCACAGTAATTGTGGATTATAAGAAAGAAGTACAAGCTATGCTTAGTATTCCTTAATATATGTCCAAGTAGTTGTCAAGAAAAAAATGCAGGCATTAAAAAAAAACAATAAATAAACCTGCACTACCAATATGTTTGCATTCTAGAACAAATTAATGGGTTCATAGGTAAATTAGAAAGTGTCAATTATTCTGGAAGAGCAGAAAAGTTGTAACTACCCATTCCAAGGATAAAGCTTACTCTCTATCTGTCAAATAACATTAGTATTTACTTAATGTGATTTTCCCTAGAAAATAAGAGTCTAAATTTTTTCAACACATAGAAATGATAAATATTTAAGGACACGGAAAAGCTAATTACTCTGATTTGCTCATTACACATTGCATATATGCCTTGGATTATAATGCTTTCCTCCATAAATATAAACAAAGATGGTATGCCAATGAAAATGAAAAAATTCAACAAAAGGAGCAAGAAATTTCAACAGGCCATCACATCTTCTGTTTATCTTGGACTAGTTATATAATCTCTCAGAACCTCAGTTTCCTTATCTGGAATATAAGGATAATAATAGATTGCACATTTTAAAAATTAAATTTTCTCATGAAAGTACAGCTCACAAAATAGTGCTAAGTACTGCTCAATGAATGTTAGTTATAATTAGCAGAAGTAACATTAATTGTGATTAATGCCATGGCCTCTTCTTACCGTCTATAACCTGGGTATAATATGAGTCATGAAGAAGTGAAAGACACAGTAAAAGTACCACTACTCTGAAATGTTCCCAATATTTTTTCCTAACTTTAAAACTGAATCATGTCACTCACTAGCTCAAATGTATGATGTGTCCCCCTCTTACTTTCAAAACTAAATAACAAATTTAGATGGCTTACCACAACTTTCAAGATCATGCAGACTGTCCCTTATTCTAAATTTCACCTTAAGTATTACCATTTTTCTAATGAAAATCCAATGCTGTAGGCAATTTTTGCTAGTAGATGGTTTCCAAACATCTCCTGTTATTTGCTTATTGTTTTGCCTTCTGTCTATAATTTTTTCTCAGGTCTCATGTCATTCCCTTTACCTGACATATTTCCTCTCCTTAAATTTTCATAATGAGTAGACTATTCTTTTTCATGCACTCATTCATGTATTCTCCCATTCAACAGCTATCAACAGCTACTATGTGTGTTTTCTACTGTAAGCACTAGAGATATTCCTTATAAAATAAAACTCCATTAAGAAATAGAATCATTTGAGCAGGTGTGGTGGCTCATGCTTGCAATCCCAGCAGCTTGGGAGGCTGAGGCAAAAGGATTGTGAGTTCAAAGGCAGCCTCAGCAACTTAGTGAGGCCCTAAGCAACATAACAAGACTCTGTCTCTAAATAAAATATAAAAAAGGGCTGGGAATGTGACTTAGTGGTTAAGTGCCCCTGGGTTCAATTCCTGGTGCCAAATTTAAAAGAATAAAAGAAATATAGTCATTTAACAAATTCTTGCAAATTCAACACTTGTCTAAAATGAAGGGGAGAGCTACACACACACACACATATATAGGTGTATAAATGAATATATGTATATATATGTATATATATATGTATATATGTACATATATATATAGTAGAGGAGCTAATCTACTCTGGAGATAAAAGATTTCCAAGAAAAATACACATTTTAATTAATGCGAGTAGGAGCAAATGTTCAGTAGGAATTTGTAAAATGGTGTCAGTACTTGAGAGTGGGAATAGAAGTGGGTGCAAAGAGAACCACTGTGTGAAGGTTATAAGGTGAAAAAGAACACAAATATTTACAAAACAATGGAGAACTTCTGCATGTCCTTAGTAAGTGTGATGAAGGGAATGTATAATGTGAGGACAGTGCAACAAAAAAGAGACTTTTGCTTATCTATTATAATGGCCCTTATTGAGTTAGGAAAAATGTGTCAATTGTCTTGTTCCTCAAAATCTCTAGCACAACACAAATTGACTCTAAGTGGATCAAAAGACCTAGGAATTTAGACCAGAAATCCTACACATACTAGAAGAAAATATAGGCGCAACACTTCAACATATTGGGACAGGAACTCACTTCCTGAACAGGACTCCTAAAGTACAAGAAATAAAAAATTAAGAGTTGGAATGACATCAAACTAAAAAGTTTCTTCAAAGCAAAAGAAATGATAAAAAATGTGAAGAGAGAACCTACAGAATGGAAGAAAATCTTTACTACCTGCATCTCAGATAGGATATACAAAGAACTCAAAAAAACTTAACACCAAAAAAAAAAAAAAATCCAATCAATAAACGGAGAAATGAACTCTACAGGCACTTCACAGAAGAAGAAATATAATCAGTTTTAACAAATATATGAAAAATGTCCAACATCTCTAGTGGTTAGAGAAATGCAAGTTAAAATGGCACTCTCATTTCAACTCATTCCAGTCAGAATGGCAATTATCAAGAATACAAGTAATAACAAATGTTGGCGAGGATGTGGGGAAAAAGATACACTCACACATTTCTGGTGGGACTGCAGGTTGGTGCAACCACTCTGGAAAGCAGTATGGAGATTCCTCAGAAAACTTGGAATGGAACCACCATTTGACCCAGTTATCCCACTCCTCAGTTTACACCCAAAGGACTTAAAATCAGCATACTACAGTGACGCAACCACATCAATGTTTGGCAGCTCAGTTCACAATAGATGAGCTATGAAACCAACCTAGGTGCCCTTCAACACATAAATGGATAAAGAAAATGTGGTATATATACACAATGGAATATTACTCAACCATAAAGAAGAATGAAATGATGGCATTTGCCAGTAAATTGATGGATCTGGAAACTAATATGCTAAGTGAAATAAGCCAATCCCCCAAAACAAAAGTCAAATATTCCCTTTGATATGTGGATGCTAACACACAATAAGTTGGTGGTGGGGAGAGAAAGAAGTTCATTAGATTAGATAAAGTGGAATGAAGGGAAGGGATGGGGGACAGGATTAGTGAAGATGGTAGAATAAATCTAACATAATATTCCTATGTACACATATGAAAATACCTAAGTGAATCCCACAATCATGCCCACCTACAAGAATGGGGTCCCAAACAGAATAAGATATTCCGTGCTCATATAATTTTTATCAAAATGGATTGTATTGCCATGTATAAGTAAGAACAAACAATTTAAGAAAATCCTAGTGGAGTGCCTTGAAGAGAGTAAGCATTCAGAAAATAATCATTGAAATGAATTTCTTTCCAGGAACTCATTTTAAAATTCTCTACTATAGAGGTATTTTATTTCCTGAAAGTTTCCAAAGATGTTTATGACTTTTAACCTTGGTCACAGGATTTGGGTTTTCATATTTTCAAAATTATATTATGTGCTTTATATAATATTACTGTATTCTTTTGAACTGCACCAAGGGGAATCTCCTTTTAATTATACTGAAAGAGAGGAAAAGTGATAAATTTGGCATGACAGAAATGAGATTAAATAAGGACGAGTTCATGTTGACTTGTTCTTAAAACAAGTCATAGTTTGCCTGGAGAATGAAATGTGCAATCTGTAGCTCATAGGCACCAATCAGATGTGAACCCATAGGGCAAAGGTGTGTTTATCCAAAAAATAATAAATCCTCTCAAAATTCAGAGGAAAAGGACTGCAAGTTCAGCTTGTCTTGTTTTATATATCAAATCATTTATTCTGAGCTTCCACAAACACTTTTAGCAAGTTACCTAAGACTTGCCAACATGATTCTCATAATAACTGTCTTTTTCATTATACAGGCATTTGCAGTATTTGCTTTATATTTGAGAAGAAAGCACTTTCCATTTAAACAAACTGAAACTGTTCTTAAAATTTTATTTCCAAGTTAAGAAGACAGAATAAAGGTAGAAGGTTAAAATGTTTTTACATTCTGAATAAAGAAAATATTTTTTCCTTCCAAAAGTGCCTTCATAGTGCTTCAGACATGACTGCACTGATTGAATGAGAGAGTAATTTTGGTTTTTGTTCATTTTCTGTATTATTCCATTACCTATTATTTTTTAGAACATGAATTATATAAAACAAAATTCAAGCTTTTAGTGTATAGTTCTACAAAATTGAAAAATGCATCTAATTGTATGACAACCAAAGTCAAGATATGAAATACTTGTATCAACATGGCCAATTCTATCTTATCCCTTTCTAGTCAGCCCTTCTTGCCACACATACACTCCACCTCTGACAATCATATCTACTCTCAATCATTACAGCTTTATCTTTTACCAAAATGTTATAGGAATGATATCATATACTATGTAGTCTTTTGAGTCCAAATTATTCCCCTTAGTAAAGCATTTGAGAGTTATCCCTGTTGTGTGTAAAATTAATTATTTTCTTTTTCATTTTCATTTCACTTTAGCAAATACCTAGGAGTGGCATTGTTGAATCTCTATATTTTTGCATTCTCACCTGGAAAGTAAGAAAATGTTGTTTGTTCCATGTTCTTACAATTCTGTACTCAGCTTTTTTTGTTGTTTATTTTATTGTGGCTATTTGAATGAATTTGTAATACTATTTCACTATAACTTAATTTGCATTATACTAATGACTAATGGTACTTCACATCATTCATGTGGTAAATAGCTGTTCATAGTCTTCTTTGGTGAAGTGCCTGCCCAAATGTTTGCATACTTTGGGTTGACTTTCTTTTCTTATTACTCAATGTTGAGGGGTACTTTGTATGTTTTGGTGACACATTCTTTGCCTAATATGTGACTTTCAAATATTCTCTGTCATTTGTCTTTTCTTTTGCCTAAGTATCTTTTGAAAAGTAGAAACTCTAGTGTTCATCAAGAGCAATGTATCATTTCTTTAGTGAGTTATGCTTTTATTGTTATAGCTAAGAATATTTTGCCTAAAGCATGGGCTTAAGTATTTTTCCTGTTTTTCTTTTTTTTCTTTTCCTAGACATTTTATAGCTAGGATTCTTTTTTTTTTTTAGTTAACATTTTTTTGTGTAGTAGAAAGCATGACTCAAACTTTACTTAGCTATGTGTGCATGTGTGTTGCCGCCTGCAGCAAGGAGACCGCTGGAAAGAATCGGAGACGGACTGGGAATGAACAACTTCTTTATTTTTCTCAGGGGTGCTTCCTTGCTTGCTTCCTTACTTGCCTCTCTCCCCAAGTAGACGCCTTGGTGCCAACACCAGCTCCGACCAGCGTGGCCACCGGCCGGCCTCGAAGAGTAGGCAGTCGGCCCGGCCATGCGCCTCCAGCAGCACGCTGCTCTCGCCCCTGGCCTCCCGGCTTGCCAGCAGCTACAGCCCTTTGCTCAGGGCCATGGGCTCCAGGGCCACTGCGCACAGGAGTCTGGCCGTCAGGCCTGAGGGCGCGCAGCCCATGACAGCTCCTCGCACTCCCGCAACTTCCAGGAGTTTCACTTTGTGCCAATGCTCACCGGTGCTCCGCGGTCCGACTCCTCACGCGCTAGCGCAGCAGGGGACCATGCGGCCTAAGGGAGGGAGAGGAGGCATCGAGCCAACAGGTGGACGCGACCTCCTGCACGCACGTCGGCTCTTCCTCAAACAGCTGTAAGCATGTCTCTACATACGTGTGCATTGGTTGCATGTGGATATCTAATAGTTCCATCACTTCTTGTTGTAAATATTGACCTTTCTAAAATTGAATTGCCTTTTTACTTTGGTCAATACATGTATGTGTGAGTTTATTTCCAGACTTTCTATTCTGTTCCAATTCATGAATATGTGTATTCTTTTGTCAATTCCACTTTGTCTTGATTAATAGCTTTATATCGTTTTAAACAAGATAATAGAAGTCCTCAAATTGTGTTCTTTGTATTTTTAAATTGTTTGGATCTTTCTAATACTATTATCTTTCCATATGATTTTTAAATCAAATTTGATTTAAAAAAAAAACTGCACTGCTTGGATTGTCAGGATTGCATAGAATATATAGATTATTTTAGGGAGAACAAATATCTTAATAAGATTGACTTTTTTCATAAACATGGATTTTTCTCTCTACTTCAGTAAAATTTTTACTATTTTAATTTTATATATATTTTACAAATTTCACCATAGAAACATACATATTTTGCTAAATTTATACCTAAATATACTTTTTTTGTTGTTTCAGGTACTAGTCAAATGGTACATTCTGTGAATTTCTTCTTCTGATCTGATTTTTCATTTCTGGTACATAGAAATATGATTGATTTTTATATATTGAACTTATTTTGCTACTTGGTTGAAGATGCTTATTAGATCTAATAACTATGTTGTAGATTTTTAAGAATTTTTAAGTAGACAATCCAGATCTCTATGAAATAAGACTTATTTCTTCTATTCTCAACTGTATGGCACTTATTTATTTATGTATTCACTTACTTGCTTACCTACTAATGTATGTGTGCATTTAGACTTATTAAACTAGATAGACTTCTGGTATGTTGTTGAATAGGACTTGATTCCTTCCAATCTTACTGGGAAATCATTTTGTCTTTGACCATTTACTGTGATGTTAGTTGCAGGTTTTCTAGATATTCTTTATGACTCTAAAGAAGTTCCCTTCTAACCTGGTGCAGTGGCAGGAGGCTGAGGCAGGAGGATCAAGAGTTCAAAGCCTCAGCAAAAGCGAGGAACATAGCAACTCAGTGACACCCTGTCTCTAAATAAAATACCAGAATACAAAGGAGGGCTGGAGATGTGGTTCAGTGGTTGAGTGCCCCTGAGTTCAATTCCAGGCACCCCCCCCCAAAAAAAAAAAGTTTCCTTCTATTTTGTTTGGTGAGATTATATTGTGAATGGATATTTGACTGTTGTCAAATGTTTTTCCTAAACTGGTTGTACTGACCACATGGTTACCATATCTTTTTACATGGTAGTTTATATTCATTGATTTTTTTAATGAATTTATTGTTGTACATTTTGCAGATCATACAATTCACTCATTTAAATTATATAGTTCAACTATTTTAAGTAATTTTACCAAGAAATGTGACCATTATTTCAAGTCAACTTTAAAATATTTTCATCTCCCAATAAGACCCAATATACCCATTTGCAATTAATTCCCATTCTGTTTGCTGGCTCCAGGCAAACAATAATCAATTTTCTATATCTATTAATTTGACTTTCCTATGTCCTATAAATAGCATTACATAGTATCTGGAAAGAAGAAGGCATGGGAAAAGGGAATTACAGTGAATTGAAGCTGGCCAAAATTTTATATGTGCATGCATGGATGTGACATGGTGGGTCCTGGCATTGGGTGTATTTACAAGACACTAATTAAAAAATAAAAGAAGTAACCTGTAAATGGATTGAAGAGGGATCAATGGAGTGGAGAGGGGGGCAGAAAGGGGGAAACTGCTGGGAACTAAATGGGACATGGTTGTGTTACATTCTTCTATGATAACGTCAGAGTATATTCTGGTGTTGTATATAACTAAAAAGAATAAATAAAAATAAATAGATATAATGTGGGTACATTAGTGTTGTCCTACAATTTTCTGAGTCTCTTTTCAGTTTTTAATTCATTATACTTTATTTACCTGAGACTGGATGATTCCAAGGGACCTATTTTATGTTCACTGATTATTTCTTCTGCCACATTAAATCTGAAGTTGTTGAATTTATCTAGTAAATTTTTCATTTCAATTATTATTCATTTCAGTTGTCAAATTTCTACTTTTATTTCTATGTTATTAATATTGATATTCTCTATTGGAAGAGAAAGCATTATATACTCCTTTAATTCTTTAGAAATGTTTTCCTTTAATTATTTGAATGTACTTTTAATAGTTGACTCAAAGAATTTGTTTGTTAAATCTGACATCTGGGCCCTAACATAAGATATTTCTGTTGTATGCTTTTATTACCTGTGTTATGGGCCATATTTTCCTGCCTTTTTTACATGTATTCTAATTTGGGGGAAAATGGACATTTTAAAAAATATAAATAGTAATATGTCAATCTGGAAATCAGATTGCCCTTGCTCTGGACTGTGTTTTGTTACTATTGTCTTTTTATTGTTTTGCCAATGTTGCTATTATTGATTTTTTTTCTGTTTACTAATCTTTCTGGACTACTTCTGCAATTTCTGTATTTTCTTAGTGAGTCATCACTATTTAGGTGGATAAATAGGTAATGATTAGTTAAACAGGTAATGATTAGTTACAGATTTCCTTAAATGCCTCAAATATTTCTTTGTGTGTTTGGGGCACATATTCACCACTCAGGAGTTTATAAATCTGCCCTAATCAAGGCAGCCACAGAAATAGATAAACCTGTGATCACTGCTATGTTCAAGTAAACTTATTTACAAAACTAAGTTTTTAGGACTGGGGATATAGCTCAGCTGACAGAGTGCTTGCCTCGCATGCATAATGGCCCTGGGTTAGATTCCCAGCAACACACACGCACAGACAAACACTTAGGTTTCAAGGCAGATTTGTATTGAAGGGACATAATATTTTAATCCTTGATTTAGACCATTTATATAAATGTCATTAGTACTATGATTGACATTAAAGCTACAAGATCATGATGGTTGGTTTTCTCTTTACTCCATTTTTTCTAATTTCTCTATCTCCTCTTTTACTGCCTGCTATTGGATCATTTGAGTGTTTTTATTATTCTATTTAACTCCAATTGTAATCTCTATTTGTACCACTTTTTAATTATTAAGATAATGTCTTGATGTTTATAATATTCATCTTTAATTATCAAGTCTACTTTCAACCAACCCATGTGCTCTTAACTTCACCTCTCAAATTCCAATTGTATGTCTATCAGATCATTTGATATTATTCCACAGTTCTTGATTGCTCTCCTCTGCTGTTCATTCTCTCTCTCTCTCTCTCTCTCTGTCTCTCTCTCTCTCTCTCTCTTCCCCTGCCTCTATATTTACTTTTTATATTTGAGTTTGTTTTTTTTTGTATTGCCCAGTCTTCAAATTAACTAATTATACTCTGGTTATTTGCATATACTGAGAATCCCATAAAAGGCATTCTTTGTCTCTATTTTTGTACCTTTTATTTCTAATATTGTCATCTTGTTTTATTTCTTAAAGTTTCCATCTCTCTAGAAAATTTCCCAATTGTTCCTACATGTTGTCTACCTCTTCCACTAGAATCTTGGACATATTAAATATGATTTGAATGTGTGTCCCATGCAAAAATTTATGTTGAAACAATTTAAAATTTTTTTCATTGTAGATGAACCTTAATGATATTTATTTATATGTGGTGCTAAGAATTGAACCTAGTGCCTCACACACACTAGGCAAGCTCTCTACCACTGAGCCACAACCCCAGCCTGAGACTTAATTCTTATATGATGCTATATTAAGAGGTGGGGCCTCTTGGAGAAGTAACTAAATTATGAGGTCTCTGCCCTCATGAATGGATTAGTGCTTTATATAATGGCTGGAAGAAACTAGCTCGGGTACTTTTTCCTTTCTGTCCCTTCTCCCATGGAAAGACACTATTTTTCCCATCTGGAAGAAGCAGCAACAAGATACCATTTTGGAAGAAAAGAACTACTGACCCTTCACCCACATTGAATATACCAGCTCCTCGATCTTGAATTTCCCAGCTTTCCCAGACCCGTGAGCAATAAAACTTGCTATTTATGAATAACCTAGTCTCAATTACTTTATTATAGTAGCACAAAGAAACTAAGACACTAATCTAAGTTATACTGAGTTTCTTGTTTGATATTTTCACTATCTGCATCATCTATTTTGTTTTCTTGATTACTTTGTACTATGCCAATGTTGTTAATATTTTTCCTGTTATTCATAAGTCTTGCAATTTTGATTGCATGCTAGACATATTTTGTAGTATACACTGAAGTAAATGATACTTATTCTAGGAAATAAGCATGTGTCTTATAATAATAATAGTCTATTAGGTTTTTAGTGTGTATGGTAGAGGGACTGAATCAATCTTTAGAAACTGAGCAGGATTTGTGCTTTATTGTGGTTATGGTTACCATAAGTATGTCTCCAGTTTAAAATATTTTTAATATTTCCTTGAAATTATGGCTGGACCTTGGGCTCCACTCTTAGCTTTTTGTCAACCCTATGTGCCTTTGTTTCAGAAGGGTCTTCTCTTCATGTACTTGCCTCTCCTTCAATGATAGTATAATAGACTATTGTTATCAGTGACTCCATCTTTTTTATTCCTATTTCCTCTCTCATTCCCAAGAGTGTCTTGCCCTCAAGATAAGAATAAGTGATGATTAGCACATTATCACCTCTTGTCAACATCAAAACACCAGATTATCTCATTTAAGCTCCTCGGGAATGGCAAATTCTGCTTGTAGCCCCTAATCTGGTCCTTATGTAAATATCCTCTATTTCCCCAGTGACTTGAAAGGTTGTACTTGAAATAGTAAAATGTCTGCCTCATTCCAGGTTGCTTTCTTCCTCAATAAAGCTTACTTTCTTTTCCCTTTATACCAGCTCTCAGGCACTGGGTTTTCTGTGTGGCAGGCTTACAAACCTGAGCTCACAGCAGTGGACTATTATCCTTTGTGGTAGCTTAGTAGTAAAGTGCATGGGGGTTCGTTGTTATCCTTGTTCATCCTTTGTGATAGGCAGACCCCATGTCCTTGTTATCTCAGGAATAGGGTTTTCTCAGTAGCCCTGCACTTATTCCATTGACCTTCAAACTCTAAACTCTATCTTGGGGTGAGGGGTATTCTTTGCATAAGAGTTTCCTGCCTCCTCCCTATTATTAGGACACTTCTAATGATCTAGGACTAGAATAATTTCCTACTACTACTCCCTGGATTGGACATTTTGTTACTGTTGTTATTGTTTTCCTGTCTTCAGTCACATGTATCTTCATCTATGCACTGGAGATGACGGAGTTTGCTAGCCTTTCTCAAACAGCTTGAGGTTTTTGTTCTTTATGAAAGTACAGTCTGAGTGACGATTCATGAATTTCATGCAGTTGCGATACTTCTCTCTTCCAGACCTCCTATACCACTGTGTAAATATTCCTGTGTTTCTTCATTTGTTCCTATTTTTTTTCTTTTAAATACAAAGTGTTAAGCCTAGAGAGAGTATTCTTTGAATGGGTACAAACTCCCCTTATGTCTGCGGCTTACCATGGGTTACAATTCTCATATTAAGTCCACTTGGCCATCAGCAATTTATGAAAACTTTTAGCACAATTCTTCACAATTTACATGGCTGTCATTATGTCTTTGCCATATGCTCTGTTATGGGCAACTCAGTATTCTTGACCCCTTTATAATTAAAGGTATCTGTCTTAAGATTTCAGACCAGTTGCCAGGTGCTATGGTACATACCTGTAATCACAGTGGCTTCGAAGGCTTAGGTAGGAGGATCACAAGTTCAAGGCCAGCCTCAGCAATTCAGTGAGGCCCTAAAAAAAAGAAAAAAAAAATATTTCAGACTAGTTATTTAGTTATTGTTTTATAACCTCAGTTTATTGATGGTTTAGAGAAAATTATTATTTCATATTTTATGTGACTTTTCCTTGTATTTTGGGTAGGAGAGATACTGCATCATAGGTAGAAGCAGAATTCCACTGTTACCATTTAATAGAAGCAAAAATTAATCCAGTATGAAATTTTAGGGGTATATTTTAGTGACTTAGATATCATCTCCAAATATTTAATATAATGCCTAATTTGAAAGATAATTTTAAGACTGATTAATAATTTATAGCATCCTAAAATATTGAAATATTCAAGTTGAAATAATTCACAAAGATTATCTATTTCAACTCTTTAAATGAACAGAAGAGTAAAGTGATTCTTAGAGAAATAAAATGACCTACTAATAATCATTCAGATAGTTAATGGCGGAGACAGAATTGTAATTATCAATCCAGTGCTCACTATACTTACTATTCCAGGCATATAAAATTTCTTTATGATTTATTAGCTGGACAATTTATTTTATGTTAGATAATTATAACCCTGAGAAGTTTTAAAACCTAATTAACAGATCAGAAGATTTGGAGGCTTACATAGGAGGGTTTTTTTAATTGATATCAGGCTACCTATTTATATGAGATAAATTCCTTTCCCCAAGCACATCAACTTGTTATTTAATTCATTCTCTTCACTCATATTTTTTAACTCCCACTATTAAGCACTGTGCTAAGGTGTTAGACTTCAGTAAACAAAAGAAGTACATTTGTTCCCCTAATGAATTTATAACCTGGAGGGGTAAACAAAAATTAAATAATCACACTTAATGAATATGTAATTAAAAATACAGAAAAATGTTTTGAAGACATATGTCATATGGTATCATGAAAACCTGTAGTGAAGTAACTTGACTTAAATATTGTGGGGGTGGATGAGGGTAAATGTGAAAGGTCATCTCAGAAAATTTATGTAACAAAGTTTTATTTGAGGTAAGAAAGTTGAAAACATGTTTATAAATGATTATTGAGGAACTGGTGTATATTTTTGAAGAATTGTGGGATGAGCTAGTAATATACTCAAAGGCCTCAATTTGAGAGAGAGCAAAGGTACATTTAAATAACTGAAAGTGCAACTGGAACAAAGATGCAAGAAAAATTGATTTGAAGTGATCCTGGAAGAACAGGTGGAGTTCTAAATCATGTGCGACCCTACAAACCTGTTAATTTTTGCCTTTATTCTAACAGAATTTTAAAACCACTATCAGATTTCCTCTTGTCAAGTAATAATCATACATATTTAAGGGATATAATGACATTTTGATACATGTATACATTGTAGAAAGATTCAAACAAGCTAATTAACAAATCCAACACTTCTACTTATCATTTTTTGTGATGAAAATGTTTAAAATCTATTCTTTTAGCTGTTTTGAAATATGCAGTGTATTATTAACTACGATTGCCATACTGTGCAATAGATCACTAAAACTCATTGCTCTTGTCTAACTGAAAGTTGTACATTTTGATCAACGTGTCCCTTTTTCTTGTCTCACCGCCTATCATCTGGTAACCACCATTCCACTTTGTTTCTATGAGTTTGACTTTTTCAGGTTTCTCATATAAGTGAAATAATGTGGTATTTGTCTTTATTTGCCTGGTTAATTTCAAATAACATAATATCCTCCAGGTTTACTTGTGTTGTTTCAAATACCAGGATTTTAGTCTTTTAAAAGCCTGAATAGGGTGTGTGCAGTGGCACACACCCATAATCCCAAGTAACTCGGAGGCCCAGGCAGTAGGATCACAAGTTCAAAGCTGGCCTCAACAATTTAGCAAGGCCCTAAGCAAAACGAAAAACAGGACTGAGGATGCGGTTCGGTGGTCAAGTGTCTCTGGGCTCAAACTGTGTTACCAAAATAAATAAATAAATAAATAAATAAATAAATAAATAAATAAATAAATAAAAAAGCCTGAATAGTATTACATTGTGCATATATACCACATTTTCTTTTATCTGTTTACATGTCCATGGATACTTAGGTTGTTCCCATACCTTGGCTATTGTGAACAGTGTTGCAATGAAAATGGGAGTGCAAATATTCCTTTCACAACATGACTTGGATTCCTTTGGATAAATACACAGAAGTGAATTGCTGGATTATATGGTAGTTTTAGTTTTATTTTTTAGGAACTTTCATACTGTTTTCCATAATAGGTGCACTAATTTACTTTCTCACCAAGTGTGTATAGGCATTTCTTTTAATGCACATCTTTACCAATGCTTATTAACTTTTGTCTTTTTGATAATAGCCATTCTTTAGGGTGAGGTGATAGCTCCCTGTGGTTTTGAGTTGCATTTCCCTGATGATTGGAGATGTTGAACATTTTTTTCATATTCCTTCTGGCCATTTGTGTGTCTTCTTTAACCAAGTGTCTTTTTAGGTCCTTTGCCCAATTTTTAATGGGATTATTTGTTTACTTGCTATTGAAATGTTTAAGTTCCTTATATATTTTGGATATTATTCCCTTATCGGATATATGATTAGAATATATTTTTCCCAATCTTATGTAGACTGACTCTTCACTCTCTTGTTTCTTCTTTTGTGCAGAGCTTTTTGGTTTGATGCAATTCCTTTTATCCTTTTTTGCTTTTGTTGCCTGTAATTTTGGGGTCCTATCCAAGTATTCATTGACCAGAATAATGAGTGTGATCAGAATGATCAAATACTACTGAAAAGTTGAGTAAAATGAAGACTGAAAAATGTGTAATAGAATTAGTGACACAAAATCACCAGTAACTTCAATGGAATGATAAGGACAAAAATAAAAGTAAATTAAATTGAGTAATGAGGGAGACTTTGGCCATCTAATTGGAAAAGACGGAGTGATAGCTGGAGAGAGATAATTAAGGGATATTGTTTGTTATTTTTTCATAGGCAAGGTTAGATTTCTCATCCTGTTACCAGTAGCCTAGGCCAGAGCCCCTACATGGATTCTGGGCTGCCAGATTCATTTACTTGCCAGTAAAGACATAGGCAAAGGATGGAAAAAGAAAAAAAATGAACTTTATGCAGTTTGATCAAACTGGGGAGAAGCTGTTAGATTGCTTCTCCACAGGTCCCACAGAAGTGGTTATAATTTATAGAAACAAAAGACAGGTGATATACATATGTAGATTTAGCTAGCCAGAGAACTTGTCAGTCTTAATTTCCTTGTTGTCTGCCCTCAGCATGAGAAAGTTCAGGATACAGAAACACAAGTTACCAGGAAGTTGCCCTTAATTTAGAGGGAATCAGTTTGATTACTGCCACCAGATCTCCTGCTTTGCACAGTTGAACTATCCTTCCAAAAAGGTGTGCTTTTGTGATTGATTTGTTCTCTGCTTTCACAAGTCTGTAGGTTACAGAAATTTCTGCTGAAAAAAAAAAGAAAACCCTCGTACTAAGCCCTCATGCAATTTATTTTTCACAATTATTTAGATATTTAATTATCTTTTTCATCCCCAGGATCTTAGAGGTTATTAGAAAAGTGATAGCTCTTGGCTTTCCACAAGACACTTGGAAAGGTTCTATGCCATGTACTTTGTGACCCAGAAAATTACATGGTTCCCACTTCCATGGTGCAGGAAAGGGATAATGACATAGGTGATATCTTTGGTCAGATTTAAAATAATCTACCTTTGTTACTCACATCTGAATTAGTCTTGTTAAGTGAGAGTTTAGTTTGAAGGAAAAAAAAATTGGCAGACCAGCCTGTTCTTGAACTAGAGAGTGGGATGTCTGGTTCTTGAGCAGGAACCTTTCTTAAACTAGGAGGCAAGCACAAGACTGGGCCAAATCTCCATGGACTGGGCAGAAGACAGGTCAGACTGCTGGATTCTCTTACAGAGAAGTCAACAAGAACAATGGCATCACCTGGGGAGAGTTTACAATGATGGAGTATTTGGAGAATCCCAAAAAGCACATTGCTGAAACAAAAATGATCTCACTGGCATTAGGAGAGAAAGGACAGATTTAATAACTTACCTCAAAAACACTACTAATGAGGGTTTGGAGAGTTAGCTCAGTGGCAGAGTGCTTGCCTAGCATGAGCAAGGCCCTGATTTTGAGCCTTGGACCATGGAAAAAAATTACTAATTTACTAATGAGTACGGTGTGCACTATAAATCTTAATTTTTTTTTGGTCCAGGATGTTTTATGACTGAGCCACATCCCCAACCCCTTTTTTTTATTGTATACAAATGGGATACATGATGATACTCTACATGGAGTAAGGCATACCATTTGTGTAATCATAAATTTACATAGGGTAATGTTGTTTGATTCATTGTTACTTTTTCCCTTCCCCCCGCCCCTCCCACCCCTCCTATCTCTATATACAGTCCTTCCTTCCTCCATTCTTGCCCCCCTCTCTAACCCTAACTCTAACCCTAACACTAACCCCTCCCACCCCCCACCTATGTCTCATCATTCGCTTATCAGCCAGATCATTCATCCTTTGGTTTTTTGAGATTGGCTTATCTCACTTAGCATGATATTCTCCAATTTCATCCATTTGCCTGCAAATGCCATAATTTTATCATTTTTTTGACTGAGTAATATTCCATTGAATATATATATATATATATATATATATATATATATTATATATATATCACAGTTTCTTTATCCGTTCATCAATTAAAGGACATCTAGGTTGGTTCCACAGTCTGGCTATTGTGAACTGAGCAGCTATGAACATTGATGAGGCTGTAACTCTGTAGTATGTTGATTTTAAGTCCTTTGGGTATAGGCCAAAGAATGGGATAGCTGGGTCAAATGGTGTTTCCATTCCAAGCTTTCTGAGGAATCTCCATACTGCTTTCCAGAGTGGCTGCACTAATTTGCAACCCCACCAGTAATGTATGAATGTACCTTTTTCCCCACATCCTCGCCAACACCTATTGTTGCTTGTGTTCTTGATAATCACCATTCTAATTGGGGTGAGTGGAACCTTAGGGTAGTTTTGATTTGCATTTCTCTTATTACTAAAGATGTTGAAAATTTTTTCATATATCTGCTGATTGCTTGTAGATCTTCTGTGAAGTGTCTGTTCATTTCCTTCGCCCATTTGTTGATTGGGTTATTTGTATTCATGGTGTAGAGTTTTTGAGTTCTTTATAGATTCTGGAAATTAGTGCTCTATCTGAAGTATGAGTGACAAAGATTTTCTCCCACTCTGTAGGCTCTTTCTTTGCATTGCTGATAGTTTCCTTTGCTGAGAGAAAGCTTTTTAGTTTGAATCTATCCCAGTTATTGATTCTTGCTTTTATTTCTTATGCTACGGGAGACCTGTTAAGGAAGTCTGATCCTAAGCCAACATGTTCAAGATTTGGACCTACTTTTTCATCTATAAGATGAAGGGTCTATGGTCTGATTCCAAGGTCCTTAATCCATTTTGAGTTGAGTTTTGTGCAGGGTGAGAGATAGGGGTTTAGTTTCATTCTGTTGCATATGGTTTTCCACTTTTCCCAGCACCATTTGTTGAAGAGGTTATCTTTTCTCCATTGCATATTTTTGACACCTTTGTCTAGTATGAGAAAATTGTATTTATTTGGGTTTGTGAACATGTCCTCTATTCTGTACCATTGATCTACCTGTCTATTTTGGTGCCAATACCATGCCATTTTTGTTACTATTGCTTTGTAGTAGAGTTGAAGATCTGGTATTGTGATACCCCCTGCTTCGCTCTTTCTTCTAAGGATTGCTTTAGCAATTCTTGGTTTCTTATTCTTCCAAATGAATTTTATGATTGCTTGCTCTATTTCTGTAAGGTATGTCATTGGGATTTTAATTGGAATTGCATTGAATCTGAATAGTACTTTTGGTAGTATGGCAATTTTGACAATATTAATTCTGCCTATCCAAGAACATGAGAGATCTTTCCATCTTCTAAGGTTTTCTTTAATTTCTTTCTTTAGTGTGGTAGTTCTCATTGTAGAGGTCTTTCACCTCTTTTGTGAGATTGATTCCCAAGTATTTTATTCTTTTTGAGGCTATTGTGAATGGGGTAGTTTTCCTAACTTCTCTTTCTGAAGATTCATCACGTATGTATAAAAATGCATTGGAATTATGAGCATCGATCTTATATCCTACTACTTTACAGAATTCACTTATGAGTTCTAAAAGTGGAATTTCCTGGTTCCTCTAAATCTATAATCATGTCATCAGCAAATAGGGATAGTTTGAGTTCTTGTTTTCCTATTCATATCCCTTTAATATCCTTGGTCTGTCTAATTGCTCTGGCTAGAGTTTCAAGGACAATGTTGAATAGAAGTGGTGAAAGAGGGCATCCCTGCCTTGTTCCAGTTTTAAGGGGGAACGCTTTCAGTTTTTCACAATTTAGAATGATATTGGCCGTGGGCTTAGCGTAGATGGCCTTTACAATTAAGGAATGTTCCCACTATCCCTATTTTTTCTAGCGTTTTGAGCATGAAGGGGTGCTGTATTTTATCAAATGCTTTTTCTGCATCTATCAAAATAATCATGTGATTCTTGACTTTAAGTCTGTTGATATGGTGAATGACATTTATTGATTTCTGAATTTTGAACCAACCTTGCATCCCTACGATAAAACCCACTTGATCATGGTGCACTATCTTTTAATATATTTTTGTATGTGATTTGCTAAGATTTTGTTGAGAATTTTTGCATCAATGTTCATTAAGGGTATTGGTCTGAAATTTTCTTTCCTCAATGTGTCTCTGTCTGGTTTAGGTATCAGGGTGATATTGGCTTCATAGAATGAGTTTTGGAGGGTTCCCTCCTCTTCTATTTCGTGGAATACTTGGAGGAGTATTGGAGTGACCTCTTCTTTAAAGGGTTTCTAGAACGTGGCTAAGAAACCATCTGGTTCTGGACTTTTCTTTGTTGGTAGGCTTTTGATGACCTCTTCTATTTCATTACTTGAAATTGATCTATTTAAATTGTGTATGTCCTCCTGGTTCAGTTTAGGTAATTCATATGTCTCTAGAAACCTGTTGATGTCTTCAAGATTTTCTATTTTCTTGGAGTATAGAGTTTCAAAATACTTTCTAGTTATGTTTTGTATTTCACTCGTGTCTTTTGTGATATTTCCTTGTTCATTCCGAATTTTAGTAATTTGGGTTTTCTCTCTCCTTCTCTTTGTTAGTGTGGCTAAGGGTTTATCAATTTTGTTTATTTTTTTTTTTCAAAGAACCAACTATTTATTTTGTCAATTTTTTTATTATTTCTTTTGTTTCAATGTCTTTGATTTCAGCTCTGATTTTAACTATTTCCGGTCTTCTACTACTTTTGGTGTTGGTCTGTTCTTCTTTTTCTAGGACTTTGAGCTGTAGTGTTAGGTCATTAATTTGTTGATTTTTTCTTGTTTTATTGAATGTGCTCCATGAAATAAATTTTCCTCTAAGTACTGCTTTCATAGTGTCCCAGAGAATTTGATATGATGTTTCTTTGTTCTCATTTACCTCTAAGAATTTTTAAATTTCCTTCCTGATGTTTTCTGTTGTCCATTCATCATACAATAGCATATTATTTAATCTCCAGGTTTTGGAGTAGTTTCTGATTTTTACTCTGTCATTTATTTCTAATTTCAATCTATTATGATCTGATAGAATACAAGGTAGTATCTCTATCTTCTTGTACTTGCTAACATTAGCTTTGTGGCATAGAATATGGTCTATTTTAGGGAAGGATCCATGTTCTGCTGAGAAGAAAGTGTATTTGCTCTTGGTTGGATGGTATATTCTATAAATGTCTGTTAAGTCTAAATTATTCATAGTGTTATTGAGATCTATGGTTTCTTTGTTCAATTTTTGTTTGGAGGATCTGCCCAGTGGTGAGAGTGGTGTGTTAAAATCACCTAATATTATTGTGTTGTGGTGTATTTGATTTCTGGAATTGAGAAGGATTTGTTTGATGTATATGGATGAGCCACTGTTTGGGGCATAGATATTTATGATTGTTATGTCTTTCTGATTTATGCTTCCCTTAAGCAGGATGAAATGTCCTTCTTTATCCCTTCTGACTAACTTTGGCTTGAAATCCACAATATCTGATATGAGGATGGATACTCCAGTTTTTTGCTGTGTCCATGTGCATGGTAAGTTTTTTCCCATCCTTTCACCTTTAGTCTGTGGGAATCTCTTTCTATGAGATGAGTCTCTTGCAGGCAGCATATTGTTGGATTTTTTCTTTTTAATCCAATCTGCCAGTCTATGTCTTTTGATTGATGAGTTCAGGCCATTAACATTCAGGGTTATTATTGTGATATGATTTGTATTCCCAGTCATTTGACTCATATTTGTTTTTTGACATGATTTGGTTTCTCCTTTATTTGGCTATTCCTTTAGGCTAGCGCCTCTGTTGCTGATTTCATCATTGTTTTTCATCTCTTCCTCGTGGAATATTTTGCTGAGAATGTTCTGTAATGCTGGCTTTCTTTTTGTAAATTCCTTTAGCTTTTGTTTATCATGGAAGGATCTTATTTCATCGTCAAATTTGAAGGTAAGTTTTGCTGGGTATAAGATTCTTGGTTGGCATCCATTTTCTTTCAGAGTTTGGTAAATGTTGTTCCAGGCCCTTCTAGCTTTTAGGGTCTGGATTGAAAAATCTGCTGATATTCTTATTGGTTTCCCTCTGAATGTAATTTGATTCTTTTCTCTCGCGGCCTTTAAAATTCTGTCTTTATTTTGTATGTTAGGTATTTTCATAATAATGTGCCTTGGTGTGGGTCTGTTGTAATTTTGTGTATTTGGAGTCCTATAAGCCTCTTGTACCTGGTTTTCCATTTCATTGTTCAGATTTGGGAAATTTTCTGATATCATTTCATTGAATAGATTGTTCATTCCTTTGGTTTGTTTCTCTAAGCCCTCCTCAATCCCAATAATTCTTAATTTGGTCTTTTCATGATATCCCATAATTCTTGTAGATTCTTTTCATGATTTCTTACCATCTTCTCTATTTGGTCAATTTTGTTTTTAAGATTATATATTTTGTCTTCAATGTCTGAGGTTCTGTCTTCCAGGTGTTGTATCCTATTTGTTATGCTTTCTATGGAGTTTTTAACTTGGTTTATTGTTTCCTTCATTTCAAGAATTGCTTTTTTTTTTTCAGTATCTCCAACTCATTATTGAAATGATCTTTCACTTCCTGTATTTGCTTTTTTAACTGTTGATTGGTGCCATCGTTTAATGCCTGCATTTGCTCTTTCATTTCTTCTTTCAATGCCTGCATTTGCTCTTTCTTCTCCTCATTTGCTTCCCTGATTGTTTTAATTATATACATTCTGAACTCCCTTTCTGACATTTCTTCTGCCGTGCTGTCATTGGGTTTTATTGATATAGTATCTAGGTTTGTTTGGGACATTTTCTTCCCTTGTTTTCTCATATTGGTCAGATATCAGTGGGGCTCTGAGATATTGCAGATTTCCTCTATTGGCTTATAGTGTCCCTGTAGATTTCCAGTATATCACCTCCCAGCCTTCAGTAGCCTGAAGTCTTGGAGGAACTTGATAATACAGTGCTTCCAAAGAAAGTTGCCCCTAGCCTGCTACTGGGTCCAGGGCTGGGGACTGGTTCTGCGTGGAAATCCTCTCACTGGGCAGGCCTGCTCCTAGAAGCTGGCTATAGACAGGGCCTGCCCCTGCCTAAGGGAGCCGGGCTGCTCGGAAAGCCTCTTGCTGCCCTGCCTTGGTCCCAGAAGCCCCCTGCAGGCCACGGCCTGCTGCTGGGTCCGGGGCTTGGAGTTGCCTCTGTGCGGAAAAGCTCTCATTGGTCGGGCCTGCTCTGAGAACCTGGCTGTGGACCGGGCCTGCTGTGGGAGGGAGCAGGGCTGCTTGGGGAAGTCTCCCGCTGCCCTGCCCTGGTCCCAAAAGCCCCCTGTGGACCATGGCCTGCTGCTGGGTCCGGGCTTGGGGTTGGCTCTCTGCGGAAATGCTCTCACTGGGCAGGCCTGCTCCTAGAAGCTGGCTATGGATTGCGCCTGCTGCAGGAGGGAGCAGGGCTGCTTGGGGAAGACTCTGGCTGCCCTGCCCTGCTCCGAGAAGCTGCCCACTGTCCAGGCCTGCCGCCCGGGCCGAGACTCACCCCGCGGTTCTATGTTGGTCTGAATCTCTCAATACCTCCCCTTCTTGAATCCTGAGTTCTGGAGCGATGGGAGATGCAGTCACCCTCTAGTCCGCCATCTTGGATCTCCCAGTCCACCACCCCCAACCCTTTTTATTTATTTATTATTTTTTTTATCTTGAGATAGATTCTCACTAAATTGCTTAGGGCCTTGATAAATCACTGAGACTGACATTGAACTTGGGATCCTCTTACCTCAACCTTCAGAGCCCCTAGGATAACATGTGTGTGTCACCATGCCCGGCTGTACACCATAATTTAATTGGTGTGATACACCAGAATTCAGATCATGAATGACTGACAGAATATTTTTGTTGGCCAGTCCTGAGTTAAGTAAAATCAACTTTTAGTTAAATAAATATGAACTTTTTTAAAACTTTGATTGTAATTCCAGTTCAGTAAATATTATCACTTTTTCCCTTTCTAAAGTTATGGTTGGATATGATTAATAATGTTCAATATTTCACATAATTATGAAATTCATCTAAAATTTGTTTTATATTTAGGTTTATATAACTGGTTATGTGAACACATTTGAATATGGGAGAGATTCCTTCACTGCCTCAGAACCAAGCAAGATTCACGTGTGTTTCAATTTGTGTTCATTATCTTATTAAAGACAATGGTTGAAGATAGGGAAGCAGTGTCTACTTAATATTTTGTTGACCATACCAATTTAATTAGAAATCCCTAATTCTAAAATGCTACCTTTTACTTATAGAAAGACATTTATGTGTGTTGTATGTATAATATCAAAATAATATAAAAATAATTAATATTTCTCATATTTGATAGTTGATCTCTAAGTTCAGATGTTTTTAAAAGTGAGCATGAGAGCTGGGCATAGTGGTGCTCGCCTGTAATCCCAGCAGCTCAGAAGACCAAGGCAGGAAGTTTGCAAGTTCAAAGCCAGCCTCAGCAACTTAGTGAGGCCATAAGCAACTTAGCAAGACCCTGTCTCAAAAACCATTTTATAAAGGGCCTGGGAATGTGGCTCAGTGGTTAAGTGCTCCCCTGGGTTCAATCCCCAGTACCAAAAAAAAAAAAAAAAAAAAAAAGTCAGCATGATAAAACAGCAAGGTAGATTTTCCTTTTTCATTCTTTTACTTTCTAAGACTAAATTGTAATTCAGGATTGTCTTTAAACAACTATTAAAAAGCACACAATACTGTGAAATAACTGTGTATATGTGGTTGGTAGTGGTGCTTTTTGCCAACTCATTAAATGAAAGGATTAAAGTAAAGGAGATATACCATGAGCACAAATTTGTAAATTATGTGAACATAAGACATAAGATAATTAAAAACAAAATCACAAATCAAGAAAGAAAAGAATAAAAATAAACCAGACAACAGAAGTTTGAAATTGCAGAGGGAATTTTGTCTTGATTTTGTCTAAAGAGCAAAGCCACCGGTGTTTGTGTAATATATGAAATGTGTTTTCAGTTGTCTCAACTGCCAAATGGATTATTTCCTTTTCTACTAATGATTAAGATAAAATTATTAGTTGAGATGAATAATAAGAAAAAAAACATTTTCAACACTGAAATACTGACATTTATTATTATGTAGACAAAAGATTTTTGCTAATTACACATGAGGCTAAATTCATACATGGAAGGAGCTTCTCTTAGGAAGTGCTCTTACTTATCAGTAGGGCATAGTTGTGTTTTTAGTTGCTCCCTTTTCTGTAACACATAGGTCTCATCTTTCTTCACCCTGTTGAGTCGTTGCAATTCACCTAGCTCAATCCAATATGCCAAAATTTTGTCAGCAGTTCTAAAATGCTGTTGCCTGCTTCTTCTTTTCCTTTTTTCTTTGTCTTTGTGAATTAAAAGTTTTGTAGATTTATTATAGATCTGTCATACTAACTACAAATGGGCATACATTTTAAGACTTAGTTAAAAACAACAACAACAATAACAACTGTATTTTGCCCTGGCCATGGTGGAGCACGCCTGTAATCCCAGCTGATGGGGAGGCTGAGGCAGGAGGATTGCAACCTCAAAGCCAGCCTCAGCAACTTAGTGATGCCCTAAGCAATTTAGTGAGAACCCGATTCTAAATAAAAAATACAAAAGACTGGGAAAGTTGCACAGTGGTTAAGCACCCCTGGATTCAATCCCTGGTACCAAAAAGAAAAAAAAAACTGTATTGTAAGTATAACTTAACAAAAGATTTTAAAAAGTAAAATACCTTATTATTAAGTCTCATTTCAGAAAACTGCAGGTTTATGACTTTTTTTTGGCAGGGGTACCGGGGATTGAACTCAGGGGTACTCAACCACTGAGCCATATCCCCAGTCCTATTTTGTATTTTATTTAGAGACAGGATCTCACTGAGTTGCCTAGTGCCTCACTTTTGCTGAGGTTGGCTTTGAACTCTCGATCCTCCTGCCTCAGCCTCTCGATTGACTGGGATAACAGGCATGCGACCCCTCATGGTGCCTGACTAGGTTTATAACATTTTAACCAACAATTTGTGTATCCTAGTGTCAACTATAATGAAACTGTTGAAAAGTACTCCTTAAAAATTCATTTTACATACTAATATATTTTTACGATATTTGAATGTATAATTGGATTTGATACAGTAACATTATCAATCAAGAAGCATAGCTCCACTTAAAATTAGTATCATTATTATTCCTAATAAGTTAATTCTTTTAGTCATATAATTCATGTTTAAGGGCTTTAGAAAGGAAACTAAATGGCAATGTAGAATGAAAAAATGGCTTCAAAAGATGTCTCATAAATTGAGAGGTATTTGAATTTCATTCGTATATTACAACTTGAAGTAATTTAATATGTTTGAGCTGGTAGTGAAGTTCACATGACAATAAAACTGTTAAGAGATTTATCAAAGCATTTCAAAAGGCTACATATTCTAAACATGTACTTTGCAATGACATGCCAGTCAATGGGAAATCACAGTTCATGGTTTTTTTTTTCCCATTTAAATTTCTTTGGTAGGATTGAATAGACAATTTTATGAAGTCAGATTTTTATAGTTTAATTTACAGTGAAGGACAGAGTAGATAATACACACAAGCACTGTAAAAATTCACATAAACGAATGCAGGGGAGAGAATAATGATTTTATTGTATTTTCAAGGAGAAATTGAAAATAAATTCATGTAGCTCAGTCCTTTGGGGAAACTTAAAGTCTTAATTAAAACATTTAGTTACATGGTTTTTGCCTTCACTTCCACTGTTTAAAAAATATAAGACAGCATTGATTGCAATTTCATATTATCACCCAGAACAAACAAGGATACCAGTTCCGTTTTCTGATTTTTTTTTCTTATTCAACCACAGATTTGCAAATGTGCTTCATTCTCATGTGCAATCTGATCCATATTATTTGCAAGCTCTCCTTATCTTAGCAAATAGGACTTGATCATCAGGGAGGAGGCTTAGAGTCTGAGGCTTAAAAAACAAAAAGAAGAAAACGTGATAACAACAGGGAAAGAAAAAACTCTCAAGGAATCCACCAACATTGAATCAATAATCCTTGCACCATAAAAACATTCCAAGATAGTAAGTGATCCTCAAACAGCTAGCTATTCAATGTCAGTATGAGTAGGATGGTTAAAAACAAGGACAAACCAAATGCTTAAATGTGTAGGGAAGCGTATCCTTTCTGAGGCAATTAAGTTAAACCAGCAGCTTTGCTGAACAAAATCAGTACTCAGCACTCAAGGCAGTCATGGTCATCTTGGGTAATGATTTGGAACAAATTAAGAGTTTGAGAGATTGGCAAGTCTTTCTACTGACAATTTTTTTCCTGATTTCAACTGCTAACCTAACTGGAATTCTAAGCATGGTCTGCTGCTAAATTCCTTGTGTCTGTGTTCTGCCCATCTGTCAGGATAACCCAGTGCCCACTCACACTGTCCTAATTAGTTGCTATGGTAGAAGAAATGAGCCCCAGCACAAAACCTACAACCACTTTCCAGCTCAATAAGATTTATGCATGCACTTTATTTTATGCCTTTTATGATGATCCAGACATTTAAAACATTACTCTAAGGCCTGGTTGATTGAGGTGCAAAAGAAGTGAAGGTTGGCCAAATAAAGAAAGCATAACTTACACAAGTTATATTTGACAAGTACAGATATATCTGATAATACATAGTCATGTGCCCTATAAAGGTGTTTCCTTTGATGTTGGACAGTGTATTTGATGGTAGTCCCATAAAATTATAATGGAATTGGAAAAAATCCTATTACTTGGTAACATCATAGCCATCTTAATGTTGTAGCACAGTACATTACTTATTTCTTTGTGGTGATGCTGGTGTAAACAAACCTAATGTAAAACAGGCATATAAAAAAAACAGTGCAAGGGGCTGGGGTGTAGCTCAGTGGTACAGCAGATGCTTACCATATGTGAAGCCCTGGGTTTAATCCCTAGCACTGTAAAAATCATAAAGTTGTATATGTATTTGTCTCTATGTGTGTGTGTGTTTATATGTGTGTGTCCGTGTATGTGAGTGTGTACATGTACAAATAGGTACAGTATATAATAACAATGATAATAAATGTTACTATTAAATATTTATTACTATGCTATTTATCATTATTTTAGAGTGTATTCCTTCTACTTATAAAAAATTTTACTGTAAAACTATATGCTGTGTTATGCCAGCAGCAGCCTTGTATATGTCACATTTAGCCAATATGTGTCATCATTTTGTCTTATGCTTGATTAATCCCTTATCATATGTGAGCTCTCCTTAATCTCAGGAAACAGGACTTGAACATCAGGGAGGAGCAATAGGCTATATCATTTAGATTTGTATAAGTATACTGTATAATGTTGTCCAACAACAAAGTTAACCAATAATGCCTTTCTCAGAGAGCATTCCATTGTTAAGCAACACAGAACTGTAGTTTGTAATTTCTTGTGCAGCATCTATTTAGTGTGTCTTGAAATTAGACTTTGCAGCAGTTTAGTCAATTGTTGATTAGAAATATAAAATTTAATTTTTAATTTTATCTGATAAGATATCTTATTACTATGCAAGTTGTAGAAATGAAAGAACAGAGGTCTGTTTTGTTAATTGGGAATTGGTGCACATTAAACTCCTCTTGTGGGAATTCATAATGTGTAATATTAATATATAAACACATGGAGAAGTCCTGCAATTAAAAGAATCCTGTTTAAACTACTTCAAATTTATTTTGTACTGATAAGGAGTTTTTGAATCTGTAGAAGTCTTCTTTAAAGCCAGTAGAATGAATCAAATATTTTTCATTCTCTTAATCCCTTGATCAAGATTTTCTGGAATAATATTAAATTATTTATGACAAAGTCATGATATTATAGCCAGATTTTAAAGGAAATTCTCCCAAAGTTATCTTCATGAATAACTTAGTTTGATATCATAACACTGGGTGTTAGATGTATTAGTCAATTACTGTTGAAATGTTTCACTCTCAGAAGCATTAGTAAAGAACCTAAAGATTCTGACTTTCAAGTATTAAGTTTTATAAACTAAATTTCATCACAGACCCCAATGTTACATTTTGTGCAAAACTATCACTACTAATTTTTTAATATCTTCCTAATATCTATGGCTGACTTCATTTCCCATTTGACTGCAGTAACCTTGTGCTAAAGAAGTTCAAGGTCTTGATGCTTCCCATGCTACACAGTATTTTTTTCATGTTGAACCTGTAATACTTAACTTTATATTAAGATGACAACAGATGATACAGAATCTTATAATAAAGCATTAATTAGCCTTAAATTTAGGTTATAATATGTTTTTTTCAAAATTAAACAATTTAAAGAGTAAGGGAGGGCATATTAAATATTAAGCCATTTGTTGCTGTGATTTTTGCTTATGTAAACAGTTATGGATTTCAAGGTAATTGATAACTCTGCCAAAATATCCCTTGTTTTCAACAATGCCCTTATCCCATTCCAATAAAATATATTCTTTCATGCCAAATTTTGGAGTTTTTTGTCTTTATGATGTACCTTCTACTCTGAGCAGAAATCCTGTCCCATTGAACAGAAACTGAAATTATTCCCCCACTATTCCAAGAGTGACACTCCTACTCTATAAAATGGCATGTGTGGAGGAAGACAGAAGCTCCATATCTTCATGGCTTGCTCCTGACAAGGAATCTCTACTTTATAAGCAGGTTGGGGCAGAGGCCAACAGTATTCCCAGCCTGCTGTATTTAGGTAGAAGTTTTGCACTGTGAATATTGGCTGGGAGGGGAAGGAAAATCCAGTTCTCTGCACACCTATCTAAAGTAGATTCTACTGTATGGGTCTAGGTGAGGAGGGAATGAGAAATGCTGACAGCCTGCTCCTCCCAGGGTTAAACTCTAACCCCAGACAGGGAACTGGAGGGAGAGATAATCCTAGACTTCTTGGGGCCCAGCTGCATGACACAATCATACGTGTAATCTTTCAGACCCAACCATAGGCCATTACTAAGACTTTGCCTACCTGGCCCTATAGGACACCTGCTCTCCATACACCAGACTTGGTACACAACCAGGTTATTGCAGTCAATGGAAGAAGTTGTAGTAAAGCTCTCAAACTACAGGCTAGCCATGCTCAGGCACATGCCCGTATTCCCAGTCAGGAGATTCCATTCATAGGTTTCCTTATCTAGGAGATTGACCCAGCCACTTCTCAGGCACCTCACATAAGATCTCTTCAGTCTTTGGAGTCTATAAAACAACAGGAGCATTTTGTTCAGAATTTCTTGGCAATGTGACAATCGAATCCCCTGCCTATGCTGCATGTCATCTGACTGATGCTCATCCTGTGCTATTCCCTGGGGGAAAATGGAACATTAGGGAGCCAGTACTTTTTTGTTCCCCTTTGCTTCTCTCCTGTACTATCACAGTAAGTGAATCATGTCTTGATTGTTAGTTTTAGTTTGGATCATTATTCTACTTGACTACCTAAACACCTGCCAGTAGACACGGCATGGTGGTTAATGGAATAGACCATAGCTCAAATGTCACAGATTTATATTGTTCTTACAGAGTTTTAGTAGATTTCTTTGAAGTTTCTGTTTTCTATATGCTCTTAAGACAAGTTCCAGAGAATTTAGATTATTGTTTTATATAATTTCGCCAGTTCAAATATAATTTTACTTGGCAGAGTATCCACCTCAGTCTTAATTCCACCATTTCTTTCCCAAGTTTTAGTCTTGTTAAAGGGTAACATTAACTTTATGCCAGCACATTCAAATGTTTCATTAAAAAATTGGTTTCAAGTGGCTGGGGATATATTTTAGTGGGAGGGCATGGTGGTAGGGTACTTGCCTGGTATGGGCATAGACCTGGGTTTGATCCCTGGCACCACAAAACAAAAATATATATCATGTGTATACATTGTGCAATGATCAAATAGATACAATTAGTATCTGTCATTCAAAATTTTAAGCCAGGCTCAGTGGCACATGCCTGTAATCCCAGAGGCTGGGGAACCTAGGGTAGTAGGATTGCAGTTCAAGGTCAGTCTCAGCAATTAGTGAGGCCCTTTGCAACTTAGTAAGACCCTGCCTCAAAATCAAAAAATTTAAAAGGACTGGGTATTTAGCTCAGAGATCCTCTGGGTTCAATCCTTAGTATCAAATAAACAAACAAACAAAAACTATTTAAAGAACAGGTTTGAAAACTTTTCAAAGAAATAACTTAATGTAAGAGTAAGTAAAACTTGATCACTTGAGCTACTGTGTTTATGTATTGGACACAATGATGGCAGTAGTTGAGCAAAAGGAAATTTGTATGTCATAAATCACTTCTTCAAATTAGAACAATAATTTTCAAATGTGTACAAATTACAATATACCTGCTATATAATTTTAAATCAGTTCACTCCAAATGGGCCCAAATGCTTCCATAGCCATGCGAGTGTGTTTCAGGATATGTTAGCAATTATTTGCCAACACAAAAAAAGGACAGGAGCGTCCCACTCCTTCAAACAGAAAAACAGAAGATACTCACTCTCGTAGAGCAGCTGAAAAAAATTCCACCTTTGCTGCATTGTGATATCTTTGATTATATTCAGAGACTGTGCATTATCCATCTTTGTGTTCTCCTCAGGATCTTGCATTACAAGTTCTAGAAGAAAGAATATTTGAGAGTTGTTAAACTGAATTTATTTTATATTTTCTAGATAGAAGGATTTAACTTCAGGCATAATTGCACCTATTCCTACTTGTCAATAGTATGATAACGGAATAAATGTTTGATTAAGTGCTAAAAATTTGTGGGAATTCCTTGACATGCATTATGTTGTTTTGCAGTATGGTCACTTTTATTTTCCTTGTCTTCTCTTATTTAGAAATAACTGAAATATCTTAAAAAGAATATTTAAAAAATTGCATATATCGCACTGGATGATATTGTTCTTCAAAAATAGTACTGCATTTTTTATGATTTATGTTTTTTCGTTGACACTGTCTCATGGTATGATACAGTTTCTGAGGAAGTCATCCCATTATTGACCTGAGTGCTGCATATTCATGTACCCACATTCAGGGTGCCAGTTTTATAGCCTCCACACATTAATTTCATAAGTATAGTGGGATACACACAGGGAGTAATCAGTTGACTAATAGGTTTTATGTATATTCAGGAATTTCTAATTTTTGCTAATACTTTGTTTTATGTTTAATTAATATTTAAAATGTATAGGTATTTTGAAGATATTACATGATCATAGGGAGGATAACATAAAAACAAAGTTTCTAAGCAGTTAAATTAATCATGGACCATGAATTGCAAATACATGGTAGAGGAATAAATTTAGTTTTGACTGCTAATTACTCTTCACTAAGCTGTTAGTATCTGTTATAGTTCTGAAGCCAAGGGTAATAAGATCCTATGCTCATTCATTCTGTATCTTAAACTTTAGGTCTCTTAAATGTGTCTCATGGAAGTTTACAGACTGCCTCCCTAGTGAACCCAACTTTAAGTTATTACAGCATGAGCATTTTAATTATTAAATCATTAAATTTAATATTAAATTGTTAAAATTTAATAAATTTTAATAATTTACTAAAAATTATTAAAATACATTTTCTTCAGAAACCTTGCAGCTCTTTCAAATAAGTCCTCACAGATTTCACCACCTATTTCATTACATATAGTAGCCTATATATTTTCTTGCAAACTGCACTATCTGTAAAGTGTTTTGTTTTATATCTAATAATACATCTAATACCTTCATTCGACTGAATTTGAATATATATGTATATATATATGTATATTGATATCAACAATATCCATGACATTCAATGATACTATTTATGCAACATGTAGTAATATCTTTCCTTTCTTTTTTGTTTCTAAATAGATTTTATTTTTAGAGCATTATAAGGTTCAAAGAAAAATTGAGGAGATAATACAGAGTTCTTCTATATCCCATATTGTCACACACATGCACACACACACACACACACACACACACACACAATCATTATCGACATACCACACCAAAATAATATACCCATTATAATTGATGATCCTGCTTTTACACATCATTATCACTCAAAGTTGATAGTTTACATTAGAGTTCATCTTTGAATCCTACATTATAGGGGTTTTGAAAACTATATAATAACATTATTCTAGTTGGCTTTGCATCCCTGTGAACAAAAACATGACAAAAGCAACACGGGAGGAAAAGCTTGTTCTGGCTCACATTTCAGAAGTTCAGTTAATAGATGGCCCACTCCAGTGCTCTGTTTCCAAGGTGACACAGAATATCGTGGTGGAAAAGTGTGGCAGAGGGAAGCAGCTCTAGACATCACACCAGGAAGTAGAGAGAGAGTTCCCCCCATAGACAAAATATAAACCTCAAGACATGCCCCCAGTGACCCACCTCCTCCAGCCACACCTGTATTCATGAACCTGCATGTATTTTCTACCCAGTTAATCCATATCAGTGAATTAATTCACTGATTAGGTTAAAAGCTCTCATGTAAGCATTTCACCTCTGAACCTTCTTGCATTGTCTCACACATGAGTTTTTGGGCAACATCTCATATTTAAACTGAAATAGGCATAGACCCACCATTACGTAACATAAAGAATTGTTTCACAACTCTAAAATTTTCTGTTTCACCCATCCACCCATTCCTTCCACCCCAAATCTGAAATCACTCATTTTTTAATTATCCCCATAGTCCTTGCTTTTTCCAGAAAGTCATTTATTTGGCTTCTTTCACTTAGTATTAATTAAGATTCCTCTGTGGCTTGACAGTTCATTTCCTTTTAGTATTAAAAATTATTCAGTTATCTGGATGTACCATAGTTTATTTATCCATTCTGAAGAAACTTTTGGCTGTTTCTAAATCTTATCAATTATGAAAGAACCCACTAAAAACATCTGTGTGCAAGTTTTTGAGAGGAAATAAGTTTTAACTCCATTTGAGTAAATATCTAGGAGTATGACTGCTGGATTGAATAAGACTGTATTAAGCATTGTAAGAAACTGTCAGCCTGTCAGAGTAAATGTAATTACTTTCATTCTGATTTAAAATGAATGACAGTTCCTAGTTTTTCACATCCTCACCACTATTTGGTATTGACCATGTTCTGGATCACGGCTATTTTAAGAGGTGCATAGTGGTACTCCATTCCTGTTTTAATGTTCATTTCTCTAATGGCATATGATGGCATCTTTTCGTATACTTATTTGCTATCTCTATGTCTTTTTCGTGTTTCTTTCATTTTATTTCCACCAAATTAAATCATTGCAGTTATTCCTTTTGCACTAAAATACCTATATTTTAAGAGCATAGATGTTTTTATACTCTCTCTATATTTTATACTCTACTTTTCTGTTGGTTGCTAAGTTCTAACTCAGTACTGAAATTAAGTCTTTACTTTCTGCGGACATCCCATTTAGTTGAGAATAACACTTCTTGTAAATACTTCCTATATTCTTTGCAAAAATAGAAAAGCTCCCTATGTATGATATTTTGCAGCTTCCATCCATTGAAGAATTTAAAAATTTGTCATTGGCCATTATAAATGACTCTTTAGCATTTTTAACTATTAATTTTACTGAACACAATATGTGAGATACACAGGAGTTCAATTTCCTTCTGAGGGTGATTATAAATCAAATAGTAGGCTCACAGGACTAATTGCAATTGATATGCTTCTGCATAGTTTTTCTTCAACAATAGGTTCCTAACTTCCATCTGATTTAAATAATTTTATACATATAGCTACCTTCTCCATTTCTGAACAGTCCCATTTTTCTTGAGAAGAAAAATGGAAATTTCTAGAATATAATACCAAGAAAGCTCTGAGTAATCATGAAAAGTGTTTCAGCAAATGTTTGTTGACATAATTCCTTTCAGATATCTTGAAAGCAATGTAAAAAATACCATCACCAGCAAGTTTGGGTGATGAGTTGGAAATCACTAAAGATGAGTTCTTTATATTCATCAGCAATTTTCTGGCAATTCTTGTAAAGTATAGCACTAAAATAAGAATCTGATATAAGCTGCTAACTTGACATCTCTCTTGGTGGTTTTATATGATTTCAGAGCATGATGTCTACTTATCATTTGATTCTATGTCTGTTCTTTGATGAAAGATCAACTTCATGAAGTGTCTTTCAGGCTTAGTTGACCAAAATCCTCAGTAAGAAATGAATATTACATTTCAAACCATATATACACACATATCCAAAAAAAGAAACAAAAAATTTAGCAGACAATACTTATGGTTTCTATGATAAATGTACTCTGGTGTTTTTTATTCTACTCAATTTCATTTTTTAAAAAAAGATGACTATGACAAACTCAATTTATTTACCCATGAATGAGTTGTCTGGTGCAATTTGATAAATACTTTTATGTGGTTCTTGTGCATTTATGTACAAAAAAATCACCTGTGTAGGACTAGGGATGTAACTCAGTGGCAAAACACTTGCCTACCACACAAGAGGCCCTGTGGTTTGATCCCCAACACCACATGCACACACACGAAAATCATCTGTGTGACACAGAAGAATGAATATTTTTTTAACCTACTCAGAGATTCAGATTTAGTAGGTCTGGAGTAGAGTCAACTAAAGTGTTTTTTAAAAAATAAAAGAGTGTGTTTTTGATTGTCTTGGCACTACCCGGAGAGGAGCTGTTATATTAAATATTTGCCATGGATTCTATTCTGTGTATTTTTAAGTAAACACTTTACTTTACAATAATTATAGTTTCACATGAAGGTATAAGAAATAATACAAAGTACCATATACCCTTACTCCAGTTTTCTCTAATGGTAACATTTTGAAGAAAAAAAAACAACTATAGTATAAGGTCACATTTGTACAAGTCAAGATATAAGATTGTAGTGGGGAATAAATTCTTGTGAGAAAGACATTATGTTAGGCTGAATCATACCACCAACCTCCACCACCCTAAAAAAAAATGGTACCCACATATTAACTCCTAGAATCTGTGTTTGTTTCCTGATATGGTAAAAATGGACTTTGCAGATGTCATTAAGGATGTTGGGTTGGAGAGATTAGCCTACATTATTCAAGGTGGTCCAGATGCCATCACAGGTATCTTTAGAAGCAGAGGAATATTTAATAACAGAAAAGGAAGAGGCAATGTGACCACAGAGAAAGAGGTTGGAGTGATGTAAATGTGAGTCAAGAGATGCCTGGGGCTACCAGAAACGGAGAGAGACAAGAACAGACTTAACCTTTGATTTCGAGGACACGTAGTGATTTTAGACTTCTGATTTCCAAAACTGTGAAGAAATAAGTGTTCTTTTAAGTCACTAACTTTGAGGCCAGTTGTTATGGCAAGCATAGGACATTCATAAGACTGATTAAAAAAAAGATACAGGACAATTCCATCAAAACGAAAATCCCTCATATTGTCCTTTTGTACTCACGCAAACCATACACTTGCCATCCCTATCCTCTGGCAAGCAATAGTCTATTCACCATTTTTTTCAAATTCAATAATGGTATATAAATGTAATTTTAAACCACGTAATCTTTCAGAGTTGATATTTTTGTTGCGTTATTTTGGGTCAGCATACTTCCCTGGAGATGCATCCAAATTGTTGCATGTATCCATAGTCTTCCTTTCTCATGCTTATTAGTTGTTTCAGTCAGTTTTTCATTGCTGTGACAGAAAAAAACCTGACCAGAACAACTTGGAGAGAAAAAGCTTATTTTGTTTCATGGTTCCAGAGGTTCAGTCCATGGTGGAAAAATTCTAGAGCTCTGGGTCTGAGGTCAGGCAGAACATCATAGTAAAAGGGCATGGCTGAGGAAAGCAGCTCAAGAACAGGAAGCAGAAAGAGCTCCACTAGCTAGGGACAAAATGGCAACTCCAAAGGCACACCCCCAGTGACCTACTTCTTCCATCCATACCCTATTTGCTTACAGATACCACTCAGTAGTTCGTTGAAATTATTAATCCATTGAATGTATTAATATATTAATTGGGGTATGGCTCTCATCATCTATTCACGTCAGCTCTGAACATTTCTGCATTGTCTCACACATGAGATTCTGGAGGATACTTCATATCTAAACTACACCAGTAGTAGTGTTCTATAATATGGATGTGCCAGAGTTTATCTAGTCACCCATTAAAGAACATCTGGGTTGTTTCCAGTCCCTTGGGCTAATACAAATAAGGTTACTGAGTATATTTTTACATAGATTTATGTGTGAAGTCTGAGTTTTCATTTCTCTGGGATAAGTATCCAAAAGTGCAGTTACTATGCCATATATGCTACTTGCATGTTTACAGTATTTTTTTAAATGACAAAAGTGTTTTATTGATTATCTTTATTATTTTATAATTCTACCAGTAATTTATAACTGATCCAGTTTCTCCACATCCTCAGCAGCATTTGGTATTGTCCTTATTTTTTTGTTGTTTGACAGACTTTATTTCTTAGAACTGTTTTAGATTCATAGAAAACTGAGATGATAGTACAAAATCACAATGTGCCACAAACACAGTTTTCTATTTTATTAATATTTTACTTTAGCAAAATCCATCTATCACAATTAGTGAACTAGTAATATTGATTCATTATTGCTAACTAAAGCCCATATTTTATTCAGATTTTCTTATTTTTTCTAATTTTTTTGTTGTTGTTCCATGGTTTCATTCAATTTACCATACTGCTTTTGTTGTCATGTCTCCTTATATCATTTTTAAATGTGACAGTTTCCCAAACTTTCCTTGCTTTTAATGTCCTCAAGAGTTTTGAGGAATGCTGGTCAGGTATTTTATAGAAAGTCCCTGAATTGGGACACTGATATTTCTCATTGTTAGACTGAAATTATGGTTTTCAGGAAGGAAGACCAGAGTGATAAAGTGCCATTTCATCACATCATTTTATAGGTATACACTATCAACATGACTTACCATTGTTGATCTGACTTTGATCACCTGATTCAAATAATGTTTTTTTTCTGGTTCCTGTAGCGTGAAATTACTCTTATTCCCATTTTCAATAAAATACCCTTTAAGAAAATTAACGAGAACATCCTGCATTGTGACATGAGGATTTATGTCCACTTCAAACTATCAACATGAAATATTTAGAATTCTGCACAGGTTTGTCTCTGCTAGCCCATGAATTGATACTTTAAATTTTTTTCACCATTCTGATAGGTGTGTTGTGATATTTAATTGTATTCATTTGCATTTCCCTAATGGCTAAGGAAATTTAGCATATTTTTTGTACTCATTTGTCATAAGCATATCCTGCTATGTAAAATGTTTTTAATTTTAGTAGTCCAGTTTATACATTTTTCTTCTTATGGATTGTACTTATGGTATTAATTCTAAGAACTTTTTGCCTATATCTATATTCTGATGATTTTATAACAATTTTTTCTTTTTCTTTGTTTTTTCTTTTTTTGTTTGATACTGGCAATTGAACTCAAGGGCATTCAACCACTAAGCCACATCCCCAGTCTTATTTTGTATTTTATTTGGAGACAAAGTCTCATTGAGTTGTTTAGCTTGCCTGTTTGATATTGCCTGTTTGAAATTGGTGAGGTTTGGTACTTTGTAGATTTCAGGGAATTCAGAGTCATTGAATTTATGAAAGTAATGTTGGTAGTATTTCCTTATTAATCTGATTTTTACCTTGCTTTTGCTGAGTCTGGCTTTGAACTCCCCATACTCCTGTTTCAGCCTCCCGAGCCGCTGGGATTACAGGTGTGCATCACCATGCCCAACAACATATTTTCTAATGATTTTTAGTTTTATATTTCTTATTTACCTTTGAGATCCATTTGGCTTAACTTTGAACTAGGTGTGAAGATTAGGTTGATGTTTATCTTTTTTCTACAATAATGTCCAATTTTCTCCAGTTTTGATAACAAGACAATTCTTTTTTCATTGAATTACTTTTGCATCTTTTTTAAAGGGGTGGGTGTATTTCTGTGTGTCTACTTCTATATTCTCTGTTTTGTTCTATTGATCCATGAACCTATTCCTCTCTCATAACACTCTGTTTTATTGATCATCGTTGTGATATTGTAGATGTTAAAATTGAGTAGGTATTTCCAACAATTTTTTCTTCTTTGTAAAGATAATTTTAGCAATACTATAACCTTCAAAATTATAATAACCTTGCCTAAAACTACAAAAAAATACATTCTAGAGTTTTCATAGGAAGTATCAAAATATATAGATTAGTGTAGGAATAACATATCTTTATAAGGTTATGTTTTCCATATATGTACATTGTATGTCTTCCCATTTTTGAGCCTTCTAGAATTTTTCTCATCAGCATTATCTAACATTCAGCATACTATATTTATAAATATGTATATTTATATGTATGTATATACATATATATATCTTAAATTGTAGATCTAAGTAGTTCATTGTATTTGGAGTGGATGCAAAAACTATTATTAATTATGAAACTTTGGTTTATAATTTTTTTCTTGTCCTATCTTGTCTGGTTTTCCTATCAGTAATACTAGCCTCATAAAATATGTTAAACAGTGTTCCTTCCTCTTCTATTTACTGAAAGACTGTGTGTGTACAATGGGTGATAATTCTTTTTTAAATATTTGGCAGAATTTCCCAGTAAAACCACCTAGGTCTGGAGATATCTTTTTAAAGGAGCTTTTTAATTATAAATTTTATTGTATTGATGGCTATTAGATTATTCAGGTTGCCTGTTTGATATTGGTGAGGTTTGGTAGTTTGTAGATTTCAAGGAATTCAGAGTCATTGAATTTATGAAAGTAATGTTTGTAGTATATCCTTATTATTCTGATTCTGCTGGCAGGGTTATAATGACATTTTTTTTATTATTCCTGATACTGTTGTATCTTCTCTCTTTTTGTCTTTTTTAGTCTTGCTAGAGGTTAATCTTTTTTTTTAAAGAACAAGACTTTCATTGCATTGATTTTCTCTATTGTTTTCCTGTTTTCAATTTTATCAATTTCTACTCTTGTTTTCATTGTTTCATTCATTTCTCTTAGTTTTGGGTTTATTTTGCTCTTCGTTTTCTAGGTTCTTGAAGTAAGAATGTAGACTATTGATTTGATATCTTTCCTCTTTTCTAAGTATAGTGTTATAGATTAAGCATTTGGCACTGTTGACTGCTTCCCACATACTTTTAAATTTTGAATTTTTATTTTTATTCAGGTCTATGTCATTTTAAAAAAAGCCTTTGAGCTTTACTCTTTTGTTGATGTATTATTTATAACTTTATTGTTTAACTTCTAAGTATTTGGAGATGTTCTTCTTATTTTCCCTCATTGATTTGTAGTTTAATTCCATTAGTGGAAGAAAATATACTCTGTATGATTTCAATTATTTTAAAATTTGGGGGGATTGTCTTATGATCCTGAATATAATGATCTATGAGTATTGAAGAAGTGTGTATTCTATTTTGAGTGGACTATTCTATAAATGTCAATTAGAGTCTATGCTTTGACAATATTGCTATTCTTTTCTATTCTTGCTGATTTTCTGTGTGGTAGTTCTACTAACTGTTGAGTATAAGGTTTTATAATCACTAACTATAATTTTGAATGTGTCTATTTCTCCCCTTCAAATATATCAGTTTTTTGCTTCAGGTATTTTGAGGCTTCATTGTTTGCTGAATACATATTAATCCTTTCATCATTATGTAATATCTGTCTTAATGTGTAATAATTTTCTTTGTTCTGGAGTACACTCTCTACTTTGTCTGATATTGATTTAGCCATTGTTGTTTTATTTTGATAAATGTCTTCAAAGAGTATTTTTCCATCATTTTTCTTTCAGCCTACCTATATCATTTAATTTGAAATGTTTTTCTTGTAGACAAGAAGAATTGCCTAGCCAAAGTAGATCCTGTAATGCTCTAACAAGTATTGAAAGCAGCTTTCTTGGGAGATAGGGAGAACACCATGAAAGAGTATGAAGTAGGAAAGAAAATGAAAGTTGTATTCATGCATGGATTCCCACTCCTGCCAATGAGGTCTCAGTCCCACTGGGGAACTTCTGATAGACTATGTGGAATATGCCTTGGACTTGTCCCATCTGTCACTTATTGATTGATTATCGCACAAAGTATATAAACTCTCTGTCATTCTGGACTATTCTCTTTTGGAGCAAAGAATATTCCTAGGAACCAGAGAATCTCCTCAGGCATAGAAACAAAGGATGCCATCTGTGATCTTAAGACTGTATCTAGGATAGACTGAACGAAAGGAGTAGAAATAGTGTCTGCTGCAGTTCAACATTTGCACCACTGTAATGGTTTAGATATAAGGTGTCCCCCAATAAGCTCATAAAATAGACAATTCAGGAATGTTCAGAGATGAAAAGATTAACTAGATTTTAAGAGCTCTACTCTAATCAATGGACTAATCCATTTGATTATTAATCAAATTAGTAGTCAAATTATTAATCAAATTATTAATACAGGTGGAGCATGGCTGAAGGTAATAGATTACTGGGGTTGTGCCCTTGGGGATTATATATCTAGCCCCTGTTACCTCTCTCTCTGCTTTCTGGCTGTCATGAGCTGCACAGCTTTCTTCTATCGTGCACTTCTTCCATGATGTTCTGCCTTTCCTTGGACCCAGAGTAAGCGAGTCAACTGACCACAGATTGAGACCTCTGAAATGGTACCACAAAATAAGCTGGCTAACACAACCACCCATATACACTCTTGCCCCATCTGAAGTTCATTCTGTCCTATCACTGATCTTTTATGCTGATGTCCAGTTGCAATCCCTCAAAGAAAATAAAACTGTTATGAATAACATGCCTTACTTTGCTTTTACTATATGGAAGTTTACTTTGCTTTGCTATGTTTTACTATATGGAACTTTACTATATGGAATATTATATGAATATTGCAGTGTTACGTGTGACTGTGCAAAAACCCACTGATGTAACCCTAAAAAGGTGTAACCAATGAAAGACCCCCAAAAAGGGGTGTGACCAATTAGAAGCAGTTTAGAAAAACCACACCTGACACCTCCAAGTGCCATCCACCTTACTGAACCAGGAGAGACAAGAAGAACTATAAGAAGACCGGCCAGAAAGCAAGAGACGGGACGGTGGAGAGTTGAGACAAGGCTGGACTGAACATCAGAGTTGAGGACACCAGAGGTCACCGGAGAGCTGAGACCCTGGGCAAGCTGAGCCAAGGACCCAAGGAGACGTTGGAGGAGATGGCCATCAACCTCTGCTTCCCTCCTCCGGTGAATCCTCCGCAGGCCTTTGGGGTCAGATCAACTCCTAGCGAAGCTGGCTTCAAGACATGTCATGTAACATGGTGAGCACTGGGCTGTTGGGTGTGAGACCACAGTTAGGCTAAGACTCAAGTAAATCAAGTAAAATGTGTATTTGTGTGCAGTAAATAAATCAGCATTGAGAAATTACCTAACTCTCATGTCCCATACCTTAACCGCTCGTGACAACAACAGACTCCTATTACACAAGACAAGATTTAGCAAATGATGCGCAATTTTCCTGATATTCATTTTTATGACTTGGATCATAAATTTCCCCCAAAGACCATTTGTTAAAGGCTTTGTCATCTACCTGTGGCACTACTGAAATGTGGTGTAATTTTTAGAATGTGTGGCGTAAGGGAAGGAGTTGGGTTATTGGTGATGGGTCCTTGAATAGAATATTTGGAGCCTGTTCTCTTCCTCTCTCTTTACTTTTCAGCTGCCATGAGATGGGTACCTTTGTTCTACCACATGTCCCTCACCACAGACTCAAAAGCAATGGAGCCAGCAGACAATGAACTGAAACTTCTCAAACCATGAGCCAAAATTAATCTTTACTCCATTTAAACTATTTTTTCATAGTGACAGAAAGCTGAGTAACGTAGGCATCCTTTGTTTTGTAAATTCTACATTTTTCTTATCCTAAGCATGTACTTTTGTTGAACGGATACGTCTGCCAAATTGAAGGACCTAGACCCTCACCTATGAAATACATAAGCCTCTGGTTACTTTGCCCTTGTCAGTCTATCATCACTACAATTTTTGTTCAACTCTTAATATTCTGCATGAAAACATGAAAAGGAAGATGAACAATGTCACAATTACCTTACGGAGCAGCAACCCTAGCTCTTTTTGAAATTTGATTCAATTATTACCACTAATATTATAACACTTTTTTTTAACATGGTGTTCTACTGAGAGAAGGGGCTCAAAGAGACACATTATAGCCATAGATTTAGATTTCATGAACCTCTTAATATGTTTATTAATGGAAGTTCTTTCTTGTGGGAAGTAGAACTCATAGAACCTAAAATTGCTGGAGAATGAACCATACATTCCTCTATTAGGTCACTGGAAGAAATGGTGAGTGTTCTATTTCTACTTTTACCACTTTGTTCCTGGACCCATATATTCTACCTTTTGGTGAACAGCACCATTGAAAAAGGACATTTCCTTAAGATCTATAAAATGTCCTGAAAAAGAGCATGGCAACTTCTGAAATTGTCATTTCCAGCTAGTGCCTTAACTGTACCATCAAGAAGCTACTTCATTATTTCATAAGTCTGGCAGCTTCTGGGTGATGCAATGCATTGTAGAAGCAATGAATTCAGTGGTCATGTGCTACTTGTGGCAATTTCTTTTCCCAAAACTGGCTCCTTTGCTCCAAAGTGGTATTATGTGGGACTTGTCTACTCTGAGTTCTTGAGCAGTGGGCAGAAATAGAATAGAGAAGGCACAGAAACAATTCATATTTTTCTTACTGTTGGTATAAGGCCTCCAGGTTTAACCCACAGTTCAAAAACAAAAAGGTGAGAGTAACCACTGTCCTCTCCCATGTAGAAGGAGTCTTATGAAATCTATTTGCTATCAAGTGACTGATTGATCTCTTTGAGAGCTCAGTCTTGGGCTTTGCTGAATGCAGAACAGATATTTAGTAGCAGCAGTACATAATACAACATTGTTGAGAGACAGCCCATGCTATTAAGCCTATGCATAATTGCCGAATTTTCTAGATGAAGTGGGTTGCAGAGTGGCCCTTAAAAAGATATGTCTGTATCAAATCCCTGGAACACAGGGTAATGAGGTCTGTCTCATTCCACCATTTTTCATACCCACTCCCTCTCATTTCTCTCTACATGAAGTTTCTCCATTCTTATTACCCTATGCACATGTATGATTACACGAGTGGTATGAGTCTACATCATGTACAACCATAGAAATGAAATGATGTGCTCCATTTGTGTACAATGAATCAAACTGCAGTCTTTAAAAAATAAAAAATAGGTAAAAAAATAAAGTAAAAAAAAATGAAACAAATGACAAGTTGAAGTCAGAAAGAAAAATCCCTGGAACATGTAAATGTTACATAATTTGGAAAAAGGAGTTTTCTGGATATAATTAAGTCATGGGTTATTAGAAGGATCCTGAAACCAATAACTAGTGTGCTTATAAGAGACATATAAAGAAGAAATAGACAGATAGAAGAGGAGGAGGCAGAGATTAGAGTGATACACCTACAAGCCAAAGAGGGTCAAAGATTGCCAGCAACCACCAGTAAACCAGGAGAGGGAAAGAAATGAATTTTTCCCCAGAGACTTGGGAGATTGACCCTGTTGATTTTGGATTTCTAGTCTCTAGAACTGGGAGGAAAAATAAATGTCTATTGTTGCAAAACACCAAATTTCTGTCAATTTGTTAGGTAGACCTAGGAAACTAATACACCATGATCATATTTATGGTCTCATTGTGTAAGCAATGGGGTGTCAGAAGTCCACAAAGCACTCTATCCACCTGTTTGTTCAGTGCCTCATCTGTAGCCAATACTCTCTGGTAGGCACTTACCTGAGACAAAGATTCCCACAGTCTGTGCCTACTCCTATAAGTCTAACCACATTCATCTTCATAAAACTGCACTGCATTGGATCTTCAAATGTGACTCCTTTCAAACTTCTGATGATCAGCCATACTATTCTTTCTCACTTAAGTATACAAAGTGTCCTCTCAGGGCGTCCTGAGAAACATAGTCAGGTGAAGGGTTTTATGGTCTTCCATAGTTAATCCATTCTAGAATGTTCCATTTTTTTTAGTCATCTAACACTTTTCTTAACTCTCTGTCAAGTTAGATATATCCATCTCATTTACAGTGGAATCTTTTATTTCTCTACATAGATCCTAAACTGCATAATTTAACCATTTGGTGCAAGCATTGTTCCCTGGCTTGCCCCCCTTGCCCAGAATATACCCTCAAGCAGCAAAACACAGGAAGCTCTTAATGAGTCCAGAAACTGGTTTCAGGGGATCTCAATAGGGTATTTGCTGCAGGTGTCAACAATTAAATCACGAGTAGTAAACTGAAACACCTCCTGGTTAGAATCATGGTTTTATTTGTTAAAAATGATGTGATCTTGGACCATTTCTTAATCTACCTGAACCTCAATATCTGCACTGAAAATAAAAATGGAAATTAGCATAATTTAGTTAATAATTTGATGAGAGAATTAAGAGTATGCACATAAATGATTTAACACAGTGCCTGGGACATAACTACTAAGTATTGGAGTGGGACTAAAACCTTAATTAATTTGGCTCCAACATCTAAGCTCTTGACCATCCTGTCACATTAACTGGAAAGGACAGAATTGGCAAAAGTCATATTATGTAGCAGCTTTATGTTCTCTCATTCCAGGATACAGGGTTTCAGATTAAAACCAGTTTAAATATAACATCGAAAGACTGCAATAATTTCTGATGGCTAAATATATGAATAGAATTCAAGTCCAGAACAAACAATCTCTCAAGGCTTTATTTCCTTATAGAGATAGTATCCATTTAACTTTCTTCGTGGTTTACTAGAAAGGACTTCAAAACAGTATCCCAGCAAAACTTGAATAGATTATACTTAGAAATCATGTGATTAATGCTGTATGATTTGTGCTTATAAATACATATGAGGAAATAATGTTTAGAAATTTTGAATTCTGAATTATTAAATATCATTGCAGTTGACATACCTTATAGTCTCCATTAGCTTAAGTCATCTATAGAACTGTTTATGCTGCAAGAGATTTAGAAATGTTGTACATTGTGCTTGTTTTTACTGTCACTTTAAGTTAGAAAGCAATTAACAAATGACCTCTATTATGTTGTTTCCTTTTTCTTCCAGACAGTTCACATTAGAGTTCACTACTGGGTTGCAGATGACTGTTGTCACCTTGGGAAACTATTAAACCAATCAATTTCCTCCCCAAGGTTGGCATTAACTACTGACATTTTAATTACACAACAGTATTAAAGATCCTTGTAATGCTTAAAATTTTGGTCTAAAGCTGTAGTGGCCTGCTTTTGTATTTTTTATATGGGATTAGCAGAGGTTTTTCATCATTGTGTTAACCTCCTGCACATTTTGTTGATACTAGGTACATTTTCATAAAATGCTTCTTCTCATGTATGTTTTAGGTCTGGATAAAAAGGAAGCATGCCAACGCTGCTACCACTCTTTATGTAGGGCTTTCTTTTAGTAAGGATTTTATCTTTCAAGCAGAACAGGAAAGTGAGTAAGTAATTTCTCAGAACTAATTTGGGCTCATTTGGTCTTGCTTAGTTCTCTCAGGCTGTAAAACTAGTTATTTTCAACCCTGTACATTCCATGATACTTTTACAAATCTGCTGCAGGCAGCAAAACAGGTTTCTGATAAAGCAAAGCAGCAGGAAATCCCTACAAGATTGGTAAAATACTCATTATGCAAAGACTTTAGTTTTAACAACTTCTCCTGACCACTGTGAAAACTGAAAGTAGATGATATTCAGAGGGCAATAAACTTGTTTCATTAGCAGAGTTTTAAAAGTATTTATCTCCCCTCTTTCCCTCCTTCCTGGTGATAATTTTATGTCTGTCTCTATCTGCAACACCCAATCTCAGACTCTTCCTCTAACATCTTTTTTTCCCTCTCTATTTGCATTTTGGAAGCTCAATCAAAATATCAGAAGGAACATAGACACTATGGCAAGATAGATCAAGGTCCTCGGGTATTTCACTATTGTGTGACTTGAGGCAAATTGCACAGGCTATCTGAGCTGTCATTTCCCTTTGTTTTGTGTAAAGGGATTCAATAATAATAGCTGTGTCAGAGAGTTTAAGGGCTAGATTAGATCACACGTGAAAAAAAATGGACAAATTTTTCATTTATAAGAAGAATCAAAACAGAATAATTACTATGCTCTTGTAAGGGTTCGTCAAATGAGAGTAGCATAATATTTGGTGCTTGAAGTCCCTGTATCTGACATTGAAAATAGCACATAAAGGAATTTATTTTGGTTTTTCATTCCTTCTAGGTGAACATTTAGTGTTCACTATATTTCCTTCTGTTGGATAATAAGATGACTTGAAACTATAAGGAGTCAATATTGATGGAAAACTCAATTTGCTTTTCTCCTCACTCCTCTGACCTTCTCCCAGATATTCGCACACATATGATTCCTGATGTGAGAAAGAAAAATTATAAACTGGGTAAAATATTTTCCCTATAAAGAGCAAAGGACTGATATTCCAATAGAGAGCATCTATTATATTTCTACCCATTTTTTTTTTGTACCAAGGGTTGAACCTGGGAGCACTTACTCACGGAGCCACATCCCCAACCTGTTTTTATATTTTATTAGAGATATGGTCTCGCTGGGTTGTTTAGTTCCTTGCTACGTTGCTGAGGCTGGGTTGAACACATGATCCTCCTGCCTCAGGTTCCCTAGTCACTGGGATTACAGGCCTGTACCACAGTGCCCAGCAGTTCTACTTAAATTTAAGAAAAATTGCAATACATTATGTAAATTATAAAAAAATCATTTATGGAACTTAGCGCATTGAGGAATAAAAGAATGTGCAATTCAGCAAAATTGTACTTAAACATTAATATTTATAACTTACACATAATCAATCAAGTATTTAACTTGTACTCTGTGTATTTGATATTATGAGATGCTTGGGGATATGCAGACGAAATATAACATGATAGTTATTGACTCTTAGAGTTTATACTCTATTTGTGAAGATAAGACTAGCACACTAAAAACATCAACAGAGAAAAATATAGTATAGCTCATAATTAAGTGCTAAATCATGTACAGAGCAGATTATAAACTCACAAAAAAAGGCATATGATTAAAGGTATGACTAGTTAGAAAATATTACATGGAAGAGATATGCCTCAGGCAAAAATTGTAGAAGGTATTGTGGACCTTAGTTGTATCTTCAGAAATACAGGGATGAAGCTAAACTGGGTGTGGTATGCTTGCCTGTAATCCCAGCTATTCAGGAGGCTGAGAAAGGAGGGTGGTGAGTTCAAGGTAAGCCTGGGAAACACAGAAAATACTTGTGCAAGAAAGAAAGAAAAAGAAAGAAAGAAAGACAGAAAGAAAAAGAAAGAAAGAAAGAAAGGAAGAAAGAAAGGAAGAAAGAAAGAAAGAAAGAAAGAAAGAAAGGAAGAAAGAAAGAAAGAAAGAAAGAAAGAAAGAAAGAAAGAAAGAAAGAAAAGAAGGAAGGAAGAAAGGAAGAAAGGAAGAAAGAAAGGAAAGAAAATAGTGATGAGCTTGGTGCCTCCTTTAATGCCTGTTCAATATTAATTTTTGCACATAAGAGGCCTTTATGGCCCACCAAATCCATAGAAATTTAAATTATATCCAATGTGTTATTTTTGGAACCCTAGTGGGTAACCTACTTTATGTATAAAAATAGTTTTTAAAATACTGATTTGTTTTAATCTGCTTTTTCATTGCAAAAGCATACTCTACTTCTCATCATTAATGAACACTATCTGTGTACTTAAAATATTTTTGTACATATTTTCCACATAAATTTTGGATTCAGACACTTAAACATTTTACAAAAATCATGTATTTTGTTATCAAGGATTTAACCCAGGGGCATTTAACCACTGAGCCACATCCCAGCCCTTATATATATATATATATATATATATTTTTTTTTTAATTTTGAGACAGGGTTGCTCAGGGCCTCGCCAAGTAGCTGAGACTAGCTGAGACTAGCTTTGAACTTTCGATCCTCCTGACTTAGCCTCCCTATTATGTATGTTTTGAAGTAGATACTTCTTAATTTTAGAGTAAATTGTGTTCCTAGGGAAAATAGTGCTAAAATAAAAATGATGTGTCTAATAAGATTGATTAATTGGAGGGAAAAAGTTATAATGAAGGGCAACAATCCCAAACATGGGCTTTCATTTACTCAATCATAGATCCATTTAATCTATTTCTGTGCCAGTGCTATGCTAAGTACTAAGTATACAAAGATGGATGAGACAGACTTTGCTTTTACCCACATGAAGATTAGTCTGTTTGAATAGGCAGCCAATAAGGAAGAAAACAAATACATGTAAAATTAAAAATTACTAGGTGCTATTGAAATACAAAGAGTTAAGAAAGACAACAACAATGAAGACCAGGGAATCTGTTCAACTAGGTTGCTTGAAAGAAGACCTCCTAAAAGGTGATTAAAAGGAGGCAAACTTATAAAGTCTGTGAAAGAATATTCTAGGCAAAAGAGTCAACATGTGTATATACAAGGAAGGAAAACGTCATTATATTTGAAGCATAATAATAAAATATAAGAGTGGAATGAGATGACGTTGGAGAAGAAGTAGTGACTAAGACTCATGGTCTCTTATAGGCCACTAGGACTTCATTGTTACTGCAACAAATAATATTGGTGGGTTTGAAGAGGACAATGATCTGATTAAATTTACATGTTACAAAGATTACTCCTTTTTTGGTACTGGGTATTGAACTCAGGGGCACTTAAGTGCCACATCCCAACCTTTCTTTGTATTTTATTTAGAGACAGAGTCTCACTGAGTTGCTTAGGGCCTCCCAAAATTGTAAGGCTGATTTTGAACTTGCAATCCTCCTACCTCAGCTGCCCAAGCCACTGGGATTATAGGCATGAGCAGCCGTGCCCAGCCAAAGATTACTCTTGTTTATTTGTAGAGAAATAGTTAAATGGGGATGAGAGAATAGGCATAAATGCAATGTTTGTTTGCATATTAAATAAACTAAACATGAAATGCCTTTATTTCACAGGGAATGATATTTTCAATAGTATATTTGTACTAATGAATGGGGCAAGAGAGTGACCATTGGAATGTAACATCTATGAAAGCAGGGACTTCATTAATCTTATCTTATATAGGTGATATTTACCTTAGTACCAGGCACCTAGTAATTAGTTGAAAATATTTTTAAATCAATTAATTAATTTGCAAATGTATAAGATAATTGTGATTTAATATTATTTATGTGATTTCTTAAAAGAAATGTCCACCATTTTGTAGAGGAGAAAAAGGTCCTCTGTACCCACCCCCCATAGTTCTGTGGACTTTTCATCCAAATCTAGGAACCCAATTAATACTGATTAATAAGAGAAAATGATGCTGATTAATAAAAGTATATAAGTTTTATCGATTTTTTATGTACATGGGATCTTCACAGGACAGTGAAGTCTGAAGAAATGACTAAACCATGACTCTTCTACACATTTTAGACAAAAATCAATAAATTCTTGAAGGAATTACAGGATAAATGGATATCTGGACCAGGGTGGTAAATGCTAAGAATGTGACCAAGAGCTATGGGGGAGAGGGTATAGAAGCTAGTGAAAGATAAGGGTTACTTAAAACAGTTTGTTTGCTCAGGTTCATGGTAACCCCAATTATTAGTCTCTGGTGGTCAAAGCTGTTTTCTGGTCTTGGTATGTGAAGGACATTTCTACCTAGTGAATATTTATGACTTGCTGCATGTAGAAAAAGACAGGCCAAATGGTCCTTTCTGAAATTACAGTTTCTCCAGTGATTTCAACTTGAAATGATCAATATGCCAACTTGGTATATTTTTCAGATGATATGACCTCAATTCCTTTATTTCTCTGGTCTGAAATTTGATAAGAAGTTTCAAACATTAAAAGCTGAGTTGATGACCCATTAAAGCAGCATATATCCCGAGGAACATGTCAGTTGAGTTGAACAGTTGAGTCTCATTTCAGGAGGTGGTGCTGCAGGGGTATGGTATAAGTAAACAGGTATTTAATAAGAGAAACTTTTCTGTAAGTTAAAGAAAAGCAAACCTTAATGTTTGGAGAAGTCCAAAAATCTGGTCTCAGTCTAAAAAGCAGTGAGTTGAAAGTATTCCCTAGATTTGGACTTGAAGTTTCTTCAGTTTAAGTGGGAACAAGACAGTGGCAATCCAATAGATTTCTTCTGTATTATAGATGTTCCAAGGAACTTTGTGAGTGGTACACACAGTAACAGGCACAAAAACTGTTTATTATAAGTTGCTGTTTTAATTTTCCCAAAGTTTATATAAAATTGTCTAACTTTATCTTGTAGGACTTTAAGAAAGGCACAATTTAAATTTCTAGTTATTCTAAGTTATAGAGGTGGGAGAAAATTAAAAACATTAGTTTGGAGGGTTACAGCTAGATATAAAAGGAGGATATAAATTCAGGATTTAGTTCAAACTGTAAGTAAATGATAAAATCTCAGAAGAAATGAACAATGCTAGAATATAATGATGGGTACAATGTGGTTTTATTTTGAAATTAAAAATATATATATTATATATGAAATATAATATTTTCTATTACAGTATATATGTATATACTGTAATAGAATAAAACTACGGTATATATATATATATATATATATATATATAGTGATATACTAAAATAAAACTCTAGTATACATACATATATATTGCAATTTTATTTTTCTCTTTCTAGTCCATTTAATTTTTGTTAACAAGATAGTCACTGTAAGGCAAATTTATTTGCACAGTAAAATTTAGTTTTGGCCTGTTTATTTATATAATGGGAACAGTGATTAGCTACATAGTTTTTTAAAAATTTCTCTGCTAGAATTTTAATAAGGAGCCTCAGATTTGATCCTTAAAGCCTCTTGATGCTGGGAAGCCAAACCAGGGATTTTCCATCCAACTTTATCCGTGTTCCCTGGGGGAATTCCTGTCTTCTTGAGGTCTGCCAAATCTGAGAATTCAGGTTCATGGGCCAGAAGAAACTGATATGCTTTACTTATCATGGGGCTAGTAAGTTTGTAGGGGACTTTTATAGACAAGGTACCAGGCTAATTTTACTTAAAGGGAATTAATCGGCTTCTTAGTTTTAGCCTCAGTTTCTTAAAACTGTCTGTCTATATCTGAAAATGTAATATTCTTTTCATATTCTTGGTAGTATAACCACTGATTCCTATGGTGTCTTTGTGTTAGTCAGCCGTACATTATTGTAACAAATATCTGAGATATTCAAATTATAAAGAGGAAAAAGTTTTGACTCACAGTCTTGGAAGTTTTAGTCCATGATTATTTGGCCCCATTGTTTTTTTAGCCTTTGGCAAAGCAGTCCATCATGGGAGCAATTGTATGTGGAACAAAGCTGCTCACCATGGTGTTGGAGAGGAGAAAGTGTGAGAGCAAGGAGGACATCAGAATTCCATAACTCCCTTCAAGGTCATCCACCGAATGCCCTAAAACCTCTCAAAAATCCCCTCTTCAAGGTCCCATTACCTCTTAATAGTACGACACTAGGGACCAGCCTTTCAAACATATGCCTTTGAGACACATTCCACAACCAAACTTTTGAAGTCCTGTTACAAGAAGAACAGATTTTAACTTAATTTATTATTCATATTATTATAAAGTAAGAGTATTTATTGGTAGTTTTAAATTTTTTGGAGGAACAATTTAGGGAGAAGAGTAAATGTTTTAATTTTATTTACAAAGTTATATTTTACCAAATTACTGTTAGCTAGAGATACACACATCCCCCCAAAAAAGAAAAGATTTCTTAAATCTGGAAAATAAAATATAAAATAATCAACAACGTTTTAAACAAGTCATAAGAGATCATAATCCTTTACCCGTTTAGTCTCATGTAATAAACTGTAGTTCTGTTTGACAAAGCCATCAGTTTTATGAGTCAATTCTTTCATTAGAGCTCTGAAAAGTTTTACTTCATTCGATGGTATGATCTCAAACTCATAAGAAATTTCAAGAATACTTGTCAGGATCATCTTAATGAATTTATATATAAAGAAGATGCAACTTTGGATTCTTCTTTCTCCTTTTTCTCCTCTTCCTTCTTCTCTCTCTCTCTCTCTCTCTCTCTTTCTCCCTCCCTTTTCCACATATGAGAGAGAACATGTGACACTTATATTCCTCTGTCTGGCTAATTTAATTTAACATGTTAATCTCCATTTTTATCCACTTTCCTACAAAGAAAAGAATTTCATTCTTCTTTATGACTGAATAATACCCTATTGCGTATATATACCATATTTTCTTGATTCAATCATCTGGGTGATTCCACACCTTAGTTATTGTGAATAGTGCCACAATAACCCTGGGCATGCAGGTATCTCTTTGATATAATTATTTCATTTCCTTTGGATTATATATCCAGTTGTGGGATAGCTTAATCATATTGTAGATCTAATTTTAATTTTCTGAGGAACCTCTATACAGTTCTCAATAATGACTGTACTAATTTACATTCCCATCCACAGTGTAAAGGGTTCCTTTTTCTTCACATCCCATCACCATTTTGCTATTTATTTATTGATTGATAATAGCCATTCTGATTGGGGCGAGGAGGAATCTCAATGAAATTTTGATTTGCCTTTCCATGGTGACTACAGATATTGAGCATTTCTTCTTATATTTATTAGCCATTTCCATTTCTTCTTTGGAAAAGTGTCTGTTCAGTCCATTTGCCCATTTATTGGTTAGATTACTTGTTCTTTGTTAACTTCTTGGAGTTCTTTATATATTCTGGATATTAAACCTGTCAGATGAATAGCAGGGCAAGATTTTCTTCCATGCTGAAGGTTGTGTTTACACTTGGTTGATTATTTTCCTTTGCTGGGCAGAAACTTTGTCATTTGATGCCATCCACTTATTGATTCTTGGTTTTATTTCATGAACTATTTAAGCCTTATTCTGGAAATCATTTTTTGTGCCAATATCTTCTTGAAGTGTTACCCCTGTTTTCCTCTAGTAGTTTCAAATTTTCAGGTCTTACATTAAGATATTTGATTCATTGTGATTTTTGCACAGGGTAAGATTTTTCTTTCAGTTTTCCACATATGGTTATGCAGTTTTCAAAGAACCATTTGTTGAAGAGGTTGACCTTTCCCCTATGTATATTTTTGGTGCTATCGTCAAGAATCAGAGGGCTGTAGTTATGTGTGTTTAGATCTGGGTCCTCAGTTTTTGCTCCATTGGTATGGTTGTTTTTATGTTAATACCATGTTGCTGAAACAAACTTCAAATAACTTCTAGACAAAATTACTTTTCCTTTAAAAAACCACATCTTTATATTTTATAATATTCTCATCCAAAATTTTTTTTCTTATATATTTTGCATGCAAAGTTGTTTCCTTTATTTTAGTAGTTTTAATCATATATACTAATTCAAATTTTAACTCCTGGCAATTGCAAATCAGCATTCTATAGATTAAAACTATTTTTAGTTTTTAGAAATATATGTTTCCCTAAAGCAAAATTTTTCATGTTAATTTATAGACCCAAATCTATTTCATTCCTTTGTGAGTTTGGCCCTAAAATTGAGAAAATTAAGTAGGTATAAATGTGATGAGATAATAAATGTACTTTTTAATAATAATTATGTTTTATAATACATAATTCCTTTGTAAATATTATTATTCCTTTGTAATAAGAAGTCAAAAGTGGATAAATATAGATCTGTTTCTTACAATGTTTTAATATTTTATTTTATTTGGAAATGATTTAGATAGTCAATGAATGTTCATCATTCACTTTATTTTTTTTCACTGTTATAATAACTTTAATTTATCTTGCATTTTACAGAAGTCTATGAACAATTTTTAAAAAGCACCTCCTTACCCCATCATGTTTTTCTGACAGTTGTTAAAGTAGGCAATGAGTATGTCAACAGCTTGAGCATCAGCATCCTGCAAGGATTTCAGATCAACCAACCACTCACCAAAGAACTTGGCAGCTTTTCTATCTTGCTTTTAATACAATGGTATATCCACTCTGATGGTAAACCTGTCCAGCCAAATCTCCACAACACACTTTGCAAAATCAGTGGTGATTAGCAAATTAGTTAGCTTTGGCACGGAGCTGTGCTCACTTGCCCGTGACAGCCTGGAAGCCAGTTTTGATACTGGCAACAGAGCATCGAGAATGACAAGTTTCACACTGTAAGAAATAGAGTCGGGTGTCCTTCTGCAAGATTATGTCTGGTGATCGGCATGTGTGGCAAGTGACGTATTCCTTGATATATCTTCCCAAGACATTTTCTATTTGTTTCTGTTGGAATCTTCCTTTGATTACAAGTTGGTTATTACCATCTATAGAACCACTTGTACCCATTTCTGCCAATAAAAATGCAAGGAGATGTTTGGGCTGACGATGTAATAGTTTACAGATATCTGTAAAGTTGAGAAAAGAAGTTTTCTTGGTTCCTTCTCGGACAACCTATGGAGGTTTCATAACAAATTTTCTTTTCTCTCCAGCAACCATATCTGGATTCTTTTCCCTCATGATGTTGAACACTCGATTCAAGAGCTCCTCATAGGTGTAGTCTCTTTGTGAGCCTGCCCAAGCAGGACCTGTCTGGTTACTGAATGAGATTCTATCATCTTTTTTGCTATCTTCATCTTCTAAAGCTTCATCTTTCTCTAGTATTTCATCCTCATCTGGGAACTTGACATTCTTCTTTTTCTTCTTTTTATTGCCAAGCATAATATCAAGATCATCTTCTGGCTCAGCTGGCTCTTGAACATCACTTTCAATCATAAGATCCTTTACACCTTCTTCAGCTTCATCAATATCAAACATCTTTTTTGTTTTTTTCTTCTTTTTCTTTTGATTAAAGAAGTTCAAGTCATCTAGATCATCAGAAGCATCTTTTTTCCTACTGTCTTCTTCATCAGCTTCCACATCTTTATCCTCAGTTGGTTCCGGTTCCACTTCTTTTGTTTCAGAGGGCTGAGTTTCTTCTGTCTGGGTATCCCCTTCCTCATCTAACATAAAGGGCTTCTTCTTCTTCTTTTTCTTCTTACTCATTGTAGGATCAAAAATCATCTCGTTCCCGGACATGGCTGCGGTTCGAGTGGGCTCGGCACGAACGAGAAGTCATACGGGTCAGCTCCTGGCTTCGGAGGCAGCACTGCTCCTGTCGACACCTCTCCCAGCACCGCACTAGTCTCTTGCATCCATCATTCACTTTAATTTAGCTAAATTCTTAAGGGTGTAGTTATCAAAGAAATTTCATAAACTTATTTAAGTAAATGTATTTTAAAATATAATTATTGCTAAAAGTACATTTGTTATCTCATCCCATTTATACCTACTGTTACGTTTAAAATGTGAGGTATCCCCCAAAAGCTCATGTGTGAGATGTGAGAAGTTTTAGACGTGAAATGATTGGGTTGTGAGAGCCTTAACCCAATCAGTGAATTAATCCCTGATAGGGATTAGCAGAGCAGTAACTGTGGCCGGGTGGAGTTTGGTTGGAGGAAGTGGATGGCTGGAGGCATGCACTTGGAGTTTATTTTGTCCATGAGGGGAGCTTTCTCTCTGCTTCCTGGTGTGATGTCTTGGGTTCAAGATGTGAGTTGCCTCTTTCCCACACTCTTCTGCCCAGATGTTCAGGCTCACCTAAAGCCCTTAAGAATGGAGCAGGCTGTCTGTGAACTGAGACCTCTGGAACCTTGAGCCCCCAAATAAACTTTTTCCTCCTTGAAATTGTTCTTGTCAGATCTTTTAGTCACAACAGTGAAAAAGATGACTGAAATATCTACTTAGTTTTCTCAATTTTAGGGTCAAACTCACAATTTTTATGATCTGAGGCTATTTCAAAGCCAGTCTCAGCAAAAGTGAGGCACTAAGCAACTCAGTGAGATCCTGTCACTAAATAAAATACAAAATAGGGCTGGGAATGTGACTCAGTGACCCAGTGCCCCTGAGCTCAATCCTCAGTACCAAAAAAAAAAAAAAAAAATAGAAGTTTCAACTGCACTATATTTAATGTTAACTGACAGGTCTGTTTTAATTAGAACACTACTATTTTTATTTACCAGAATTTACTAAAATAATATAAACTTCAAAGATATCTGGGTGAGACATTAATTTTATCACTACACTAAGTGAAATAATTACCACGTGGATAATATGCAAACATATGTAGATATAAACATATATATTGACATAAAGTCCCATACATGTATATAAAATTACAAGACAAAAATAGCATGTAGATTTTTATCTTGAACTTTTTGTCATGAGGTAGTCTAAAAACTTACTAATATATAAATGCTTTTGGATCCAATAGATAAAACAGAGACCTCAACACTATATACACAGTCTCAGTTCTCATAATCTGATTTTTTAACAATATATGTAGTATATACAGTTGCTGTGAGATAAATAAGTGGCCTTTAAATAGTTCCCAGAGGTACAATTCTGTCTTTAAAATGACTTAATTTGCAAGACAAAGACTTGCTTCTAGTTCCCCTAAGAACCATGCTATGGTCTGAATGAAATCATTCAGCTGACCAGTCGGTCCAATTGTAATATCTTCAATTTACTCTTATGTATCAAGAAGCATATTTTTTAACTAAAATAGAAATCAAAAGATTTCTCTATTCTAGATTTAGAGTGGCTTTTCTGAAATGTCTTAATAATTTGTTTCTTTTCTTTTGGGGTATATAGGTTTATTTTGGCTCTGGAGCAAACAAACAGACAAAAGTTGCTATTGTGCTTTAAATAAAAACCAAAAATTTATACTAAAGGTATACTTAAGCAAATTATTCCAATTATACCAGATATTCACACATGAAGCCAAAACAACAAGAGCCAAGGTTTCTTAAAAGGGAACAAAGTGCTGCCTTATCAAAATCCAAGGCATTTCCAATGTCAGCTTAAAGAAAGAAGTACTTTGTCAAAAATGGGGTTGTAACCCACATTTTTTTTTCTCTAGTCATATTTTGTAGTCTAAACCATCTGGTTGGCCATCTGCACAAAAACATTCAAGAACCCATGTGTCCCCTTAGACAGAAAGTCAAAAACAGTTGGTAAGACAAAACAGGAAATCAAAAGCTGTTCACAGATGAAGAAAGAGTGGGTACTATGAATACAGAAGTCATACAAATAATTGAAAGTCAGTGATTTAAACTAATTTTTTTCTCCTGAGCCGAAGGAAATTTAACGAGAAAGGAATTTATGATGAGTATTAAAACCGCATTTTAAAGACGTCAGAAGATTTGCCTGAGCAAAGCTGAAATACCTATACTCCTTCCTTTTTTGCCCCTAAGTGCAAAGGGTGAGGGAGAACATAACTGCACACTTATGGTATCATATTGGTCATAATTTCACTGAGAACATTTCATTAGCTTTTAAAAGTTCTTGCTGTGTGCAGCTATAATAATTAAATGCAAAAAGAAATTTGAGTCAGAGTATAGTGGAATCAAAAACAAAGCTTATAAACAGGAACAAAGGAAGGGTAGTGGGATGGGAATGGGAAAGAGTTAAATGAATCAGTCATTACTTTCCTAGGTTCATATATGAATACATGGCCAGTATAACTCCACATCATGTACAACTGCAAGAATAGGAAGTTATACTCCATGTATATATCATATGTCAAAATACATTCTACTGTCATGTACATCTCAAAAGAATAAAATATTATGTCAGAGTTCATTCACAAAATCCAAACTAGGGATACGGATTAATTTCTTCTTTGCCTTATCAGTTGTTTGGGAGTATGTTCTCTCTGATATGTGGATACTGACCCCCAATTAGGGGTTGGGGGAGAAAAGAAGCTTATTAGGTTAGGCAAGGGGAATGAAGGGAAGGGAAGGAGGATGAGAATAAGAAATACAGTAGGATGAATGGGACAAAACAGTCCTATGTTCATATATGAATATACCTCAGGGAATCTCATCTTCATGTACAACCACAAGAATGGGATCCTCATTCTAATTTACTTATTCTAATAAGTTATACCCTATGTATGTATGATGCGTCAAAATACTCTCTGCTGTCATGTGTATTTAAGAAGAACAAAACAATAAAGACATAACTATAAAAACAAAAACAAAGTTCAATCTCTGTTGTTATAAACTAGGTAGTGTTGTTATAAACTAGGTAGCGTTGGTAGGATTTGGAGTAAGAATGGTATCTGCATTAGAGAAACAAGAGACATTCCTGAAGTGGGTACAGAAACTGTGACACCCACGATCCAGTTTACTCTGAAAGACTAATGAGAAAAGCAAAAGACCTTCGTTGCCATGGGCAGGTAAGGATTTTGTTCGTATAATGGCACTCCCAGTCACCCACAAAACTGTGAGACATCTTCAGTCACAGATTGACTAATCTATGACACCAGGCATGTAATATTGGCATGGGAGTTGTCCAGCACTAAGCAGGCATCATAGGTTAAGAGTAGAAAATCCTCTTAGGGCATTTTAAGAAACTCCCTGAGAGCTTGGCACAGATGGACATAGAGAATGCTGCTTAATATCTTACATGTCTCAAGTTCCCAGCCTTAGACTGGCTGCCAAGACATAGACTGACATCAGCATTCCTCCAAAAGCAAAGAGTGTGTCCACGTGGGTCACAAAGCCATTATAATAGGACATAAAACAAGAGAAGGGAAACTGATCCAGTTTTTGCTATTGTTATTGTCATTGTTTCAGAAACCCACAGCAACATTTTGCCTAAATAAATACCAGTGTTTTAGAAACCACAAATCCTCAAGCATACAAGGCCAGCATTGTTCTTTCACTGTGGTTCTACAGGATCCTTATGACAAACAACACAGAAAGATAAAACAAAAGAAATCAAAAGCTTTTTCTGAGCGCAAAAATATCATACAGGGATCTAGAGAAGTCACAAAACAACAAAAGTCACTTTTACCCAATAAGTAGTTCACAAAATGTTTTTTTTTCCTGTTAATTTGAACATTTAGACAGGAAAAGACACAAAATAAGTGCTACCACACTTGCCTTGACTAGCAACCACAGCAAAGATTTGTGAAGCTCGTAAGAAATTTTACTCTTGACCAGGCTTTTGTCAGATATCCAGGATCTCAGCTGCTACATTCCCAGAGTAAGCATTTTACCCATAAATGATGGAAAGCCATGCCTTGGATATCAGATTCTGTAGGGGAATGAGCGTTTCCTTAACCCCTCCCCCTTTGTTGTTCTTTGGACTCTTAATTATGTTCTGGGTCTTGAAACACAATTAATACAAATGTTGATTAACAACAGAAAGCATACAAGTTTTATTAACTTTGCATGTCTATGAGGATCTTTACAAGAGAATGGAGTCAGGAAATGACCAAACCTTGATGCTTTTACACTTTTTAGACAAAAACAATAAGTTTTACAAAGAGAGGACCATACAAATGGCTATTTGGCCTAGGATAGTAAATACTAAGGATGTGGTTAAGAGATATGAGGGAGAGGTATAGAAACTAGTGAAAGATAAGGGTTACTTGAGTTTATTTATTCTGGTTCATTGCAAATGAATTATTATTTCTCTGGTAGTCAAGGTTATTTTCTGGTCTTAGTATGTGAAAGACATCCTCCTTAATGAATCTTTATGGCTTGCTGCATGCATGAAAAGGGCCAAATGGCCCTTTCTGAAATTCCAGTGATTTCAGTTTGAAATATCCAATATAACAACTTGGCATATTTTCTAATGGTATGCTCTTAACTCCTTCAACTTGGAAAAGAACTACAGAGTCTCAATTTAACAGAATTTTTAAAAAACTGTTCTGTGCATGAGGTTGGATTCAAATAATATGCAAGAGTAAGATGAGATTAACATTACTGTGAAAGGAGGAAAAAATAGTTTATGAAAACTCAATATGCTATATAATTTGTGTCCTGTTATAAATAAAATAAATAATAACATGAGTATAACAGGCAGAGCACTGTAACAGTGTATTACTCCAAAGTAAATTACTCTCAAATAAGAATTGCTTAAAATGAGATTGGCAGAGAATTATAACCAAGGAAAAATTAGAAAGGAATAGTAGTTTCTCCATAACATGTGTGATAAAAACAATTATTGGATAAGCCATAAAATTTTTAAAGAGATAATCCAAAGAAACACTATCCTTAACAAAACTCAAGCATTAACTAACCTACTTGCCAATGCTAATTTTTTTATTGAGTTAGTATTTATCTAGGAAAAAAGACAATGCTTTTCTATATGGATAGTTTTTCTTTAAAATATGTGTTTAATATTTTTTCCACACATACAGTGACTTTGAAATCAGAGATACTTCAACTTATCTTAATAGTTTTGTGGTGTATATTTTAACTGAAAATGAAACAAGTACAAGAAGCTAACGTGAATATCTATATAAGATCTATTTTCTAACATAAGGATAAGCAACTAATGTGAATGTTCAGTGTAGGCTCATATATAACAGTAATCATTTGTCAATGCTCTTCAGAGTTATGGGAGTATGCTTGTAACCAACAGAAAACTGCAATTAAAAATAGTTCTAGCATAACAAAAATCTCAGTAACTAACACTGCCTGAGGAAGAAACTATCAATTGAATAAAATACCCACAAAATATCTCCCTCTTTAAAAGTAGGGAATAAAACATTTCAAGATCTACATGGTTCACACAGCAGCTGAAGCAACCAGTTAGTACAATTCCTGGCAAATCATTTATCAATGTCATTGTTGCCACCTCTCAAAAATGGAATTCTACAGTTTAATGGATCTGTGCTCCAAGCAGACATGTGTAATTTGAAAGCACAATAAGTGGGGTCACATTCACAGCATCACTGATCTGTGGACCTGTGGTTACATCTGTTACACAACATTGAGTAGTGTTCTAATCTCAGCTCTGACTTACCTTTGTCCCTTCAAATGATTTTCATCAGTGGAAAGACTTTCAAAGTTTGCATTTTGATGTTTATAAAGAAACAAACACTCATTTCAAAGTATTCCCTTCTCTAAATATTCCTGGATGAGCTACATCTTCAGGCTTAGATTGGATATAATTTTTATTTCCTGAGAAGGAATTTTCTGGGATTATAATAGATTAATAAAACTCATACCATGTGTCTGTGCACAGATTAAGTCTCCTGAATTGTTTTCAGTGAGTCTGATTCCTATGTTGCTTTACCTTGAGCAATTTTCCATATAATACACACTTAAGAAGGTACATGAAGAAACTCTCCTAAGAACTACATTTGCATATAATGAATTGACAATTTTTAATGCTTTTTTAAAATTTGAGGATCCTCCCATATAATTTATTTCTGAAGCTATCATTGGAAATACTTTTGGGAGGTATAAACACACAATTAAGTTGCAGCTTCACTTGGAATAATTTTATCATGTAAACATGATTTAGTTGGTCATAAAGTAGTATATGTGTGATTTGCATATTAAGGGCTAAATTGCACAAAAATTATTGGAGGGTTGAAGTTTTCATTATTGAAAAATACTCATTCGAAATTTGTTTAAATAAAACTACATGTACTATTTACATTGTAAAATGCACAGAATGATCTCTGGGGCCAGCAAACCAATCATCCAAATGTTAACAGATCAGGAAGTAAGGTAAAATTCACTAAAATTATATAAAATAAATAATGAAGCAAAATGAAGATGCAAACAGGCAATTATTTTTTGTTTTGGAATTGGTCAAAAGTCCTAACTGTTTAGCATGGTGCTTTTAAAGTTGAGAAAAGAAAATTATTAGCACTAGATATTATGGTTTGGATGTGAGGTGTCCCCCAAAAGCTCATGTGTGAGACAATGCAAGAAGGTTTAGAGGAGAAATGATTGGGTTATAAGAGCCGTAAACGGATCAGTGAATTAATCCCTTGATGGGGATTAGCTGAGTGGTAACTGAAGGCAGGCAGGGTGTGACTGGAGGAAGTGGGTCATTGGGGCATGGCTTTGAGGTATATATTTTGTATTGGTATCTGGCTAGTGGAGTCTTTCTCCACTTCCTGTCTGCCACTGCCACAATCTTCTGCCATGATGTTCTGCTTCACCTTGAGCCCTGAGGAAGGGAGCCGGCTGTATATGGACTGAGACCTCTGAAACCGTGAGCCCTTAAATAAACTTGTCTTCCCCTAAAATTGTTCTGGTCGGGTCTTTTAGTCAGAGCAGCAAAAAAGTTGACTAAAACACTAGATATAGATGGAGCAACAGTCAATCAAAAGATAAGACAATTAGGATAAATAAGTGGCTACATTATAAAACAAGCAGCATAAAGGAAACTCCCAAAATGTAGTTTAATATCTTATAGAAAGCCATATAGGAGAAAAGTCAATCAACATATTGGTTCAATTCCATCTTGAGCATATGAAGTCATGATGGAGTGAAATGAAAAATCAACTGGGTGGGTAGTTGATTTAAAAGATCCAGTTAATAAGAATGAGTTAAAGGGATACACAGCAGAGCTATTTATAAAACTAAGAAACCCAATTTGAGGATTCAAGATTAATAGCATATTTTGGGTGGCATACTAAGAATCAAAGTTTTAGATAGGCTACATTCATGCAAAGCCAGCAAATTCTTGCTGATGAAATATTTTAAACTTTTCTATACCTAAAGCTCAATGTTGCTTGAATGGTAGAATATGGAAAACATGTCTCTTGATTTAATTTCTTGTCATGAGCCTAGTAACCTGTATTTCAATAAACCCCCTCATGATTCTGATATATACTAAAGTTTAAATAACTACTGCCCTATGTTTCCTTAATGTAATTCATTTAGACTTCAGTAGAAATAACCAGTCATCAAAAAGATTTAATCAAAGACATAAATAACATAATTGAACTTATGGCTCCCAAGTTAAAAGTAATCTGGTGGTAAAGGGTAGAAACAAAGAAAATAATTTGGATGCCATTTCACTAATCAAAATGAGAAATGGTAGTGAATTGGGTCAAACCGTCAGTATTAGTGATATTATCATTCTCTGCTTAAAGTCAAAATGGCTATCCAATTCAATTTGCCAAGAGAAATGCTCCCAAAGGTACTTCTCAATGATCTTCTGATTGCATGTTTCAGATTTGTATGAACAAGTACAACAAAGTAATCTGTTGGCTCATGCCACTGCTAAGTCAAGGACTACATTTTTCAAGAATGAAACTATAATGTCAAGTTTCTCAAACTCTCTCTTGCTTATTTATATCTTTTCATTTCTATCCTAGTTCTACTTCTCTTTTTGTTGCTCCACCTCTTTTCTACGTAATGTAGCTGTTCTGAGTGTGGTGATGGGGGTTGAAAGATGATTTGTCTGCACATTGCTCCAGTATTATAACTATACCAGTCTGCAACCTAGAGAAAAGAAAAAAAAGTTTTCTTTCCCTGGGTTCATATATGAAATTTGAGGAAAGAATTGTGATTGTCCTGGACACTTTAGGAGGATCAGCGAGGTCATGAAACTGGGGCATTATAAATTATCAGGCCTGGATGGGATAGATAGTCATCCTTATGGGCAGGAGATTGGGTTTCATTTTATCAATATTACTAAGACCACAGAGTAAATAATGGGCAGCTCCTTGCATGAATAAGGTTTAGGTTTACCTAAAAAAAGTGGAAGCAATGCTGGGCAGGTAACAACTATGAGATGTTCATTATACTTGGAGACTGAGAATTATGCTCAGATATTAGCAAAATTATACTTCAACTTCTTTTGTAGAAGATATTTTTCACTTTAGAAAGTTGTCATACCTCTAATAAAAACTCGATTGTTATTCTTAATGGAAGAAATAATTCACAATGACTGCAATACTATATCCAAAAATAATACTACTAATTAAGAGAATTATAAAAATTACTGTGGTCTGGAAAATGATCACTGAAAAGCATTTGAGTACTTAATTAACACTTATATTATGTTACTTTTTATTCTACAATAATTAATCCATTAGCAATTCTATTGGTGCAGATAAAGAAACTAATTACTTTAAAATTTCATGCCCATAAAGGAATAAAATGCATTGTGGTTATTATTGGAATTGCTTTTCCTTACAGTAATTCAAGTTATATGCCACTTAAATTTCCTTTAAAGTAAAAAAGAAAGAAAAATGACAAGATGATGATCTGTTTAGAAATCTTTATAATACAACAGCAAGGTCCTTTGAGAGAAAACATGTTGCTCACAATTCTTCAGATTAAATGTGTAACTTTTAAGAATCCATTAAATATAGTGCAAATTTTGTTTTAAACATAAATTCAATGACTTAAATATTTATGAAAACCTGGTTATTAACTTCAAATAGGACAGAATAAAATATTGGATTCCCAATAAAAATATTTTAATTCTAATTTCAGCTCTGCTGCTGTGATTGGCAGGATTTCTAAAATGACCTCCCAAAGATATTTTGCTCTAATCTCTGAAACTTCTGGATATGATGAGATGTTGTTATGGTTTGGATATGTATTATACCCTGAAAGCTCAGGTGGTAATGCAGGAATAATCAGAGGTAAAATGATTAGATTTCAAGAGCTCTAACCTCATCAGTGGATTAATACATTTGATTAATCCATTTGATGGATTAATAATTTGAATGGACTACTGGGTAGTAACTATAGTCAGATGGGGCATAGCTGGAGGAAATAGGTTACTGGGGACGTGCCCTTGAGTGTCGGGGTCTTAAGCCCCCTTGCTCTTCTCGACCAGTGACAAGGGAAGGGGACACTCCCCAACAAGGTCAGACCGGGAAAGGTAGGGCCGACTGACCACCCGCACCCAGAGGACAATCAGACGCTTCAGGGAGACCAGTCACAGCAGGAACTGTTTATTGAGGAAGTCACACAGCTTTTATGTAGGGTGGAGGCTATGCGGGAACCAATCAACTTAAAGGTCAGCAAGGTGGCGTGGGGGGTGTTCACGCAGGGGAGAGTCCCATAGGACGATATGGCAAGCACGAGCTGATCACGTTCGGGGAACTGTTGTTAACCAATCCCTGATGGTGGTCCTATTTATCATCATTAACTTTCAAAACCGCCTTCGAGGCCTTGATCTTGCTCACCCGCCAGGGAGTAAGGAGTCAGCCTGAGTTAGTTAATGTGTCATTAGTCCCAACACTTGAGGAATATATTTTGTTCCTGACTCACTCTCTTTCTGCTTCCTGGCTGCTATGGGGTGAGCTACTTTGCTCTGTCACACCCTTCCAAAATGAAATCCTGCCTCACCTCTGACTCAGAACAATGGGGTCAGTCAACCATGGACTAAACTTCTGAAACCATGAACCAAAATAAACCTCTCCTGCTTTAAGTTGTTTTTGTCTGCATTTTGGTCTCATGTATGAAAAGTTGGCTAACAGAGAAATTGTTTCTATAATTATGTTATGTTAAATGGTACAATTAAACTTGAGATAGAGAAAATGCTCTTACATGTTCAGGTGGTCCCAGGGTAATCATATAAGTCCTTAAAAACAGAGAGGTTTCTCTGACAGAACAGAGGGCTTAAAAGACTCAAAACATGAGTAGAACTTAATGTGCTGATGCTGTTTGAAGAGAGAGATCATATTAATGAATATGTGCAGCCTCTAGGAGCAAAAATCAACCCCAACTGGTATCCAGCAAGAATACAGGACTTTAGTTCTACAGCCACAGGAAATGAATTCTGCCAACAACCTAAATTAATTTGAAGGTGTATTTTTCTCCTGAGGTTTCAGATAAGAACAGACCTGCTTACATATTGATTTTAGTCTTCTAAGACCCTAAGCAGATAACTCATTTAAACTCACCTGAATTCCTTACCTACAGAAACTGTGAGATAATAAATGGGTTCTGCTTTAAGTATTTAATTTGTTATAGCAGCAATAAAATTAATATAGCTGCTAAGAGGTGAAGTGAGATAAGTTCTATGGATCTCCTTTTCCACTACAGCTAAATGAAATAGTTGAACTATTTTAGAATAAACTAATCTGGGTTTCCATGGGATAGTGTTCTGGGAGACATTAAGTTAATTATTCAGATAAAAATATTTGGATTTCAAGTGGTCAACTCTATTTAACAAAGACTCTGAGTACACTTACACTAAAAAAAAATCCTATTTTAAACTATGAGTGTTCCAATATCATTAGCACATATATAAATATTAGGGATTCAACAATGAGAAATTCAGGACTAGTTAATTGCATTTTCTCTTTCTAAAATTATTCCCCATAGACAATTAAAAATAGATAAGTATCCCATAGGGATATATATAATACCTATATTTTTGATTTCCTGGGAAATTGAAGCCCCAGTTTCTAATACTGTGTTATTACCACCAAATATCTGTTTATATATTATAATTTTTAGTTGGAAAGGCATTTGACCAATGATGACACTTTATGTGTATTCAATGACTGACTCATTCTAACACATCTCAAAAAAAGAGAAAGCATATTCTTAGGTGGTATGTATTAACAGATATATGTTTGCAACCATATTGTACTGCTTATATTTATTTTCATTTATTTCAAGTTATTCAAGAAGATGGAGTTACCTCTTTCCTACTTCCTTCTGATCTTTATGAATCTGTGTTTTAGCTTGTTTTTCACTGCTGTGACCAAAAGATCTGACAAGAACAAGTAGAGGAGGAAAAGCTTATTTGGGGGCTCACAATTTCAGAGTTCTTAGTCCCTACACAGCCAGTTCCATTCCTTAGGGCTTGAAGTCAGGCAGAACATCATGGCAGAAGAGTATAGCAGTGGAAAGCAACTGGAGACATGTCATCAGAAAGCAGAGAGAGCAAGCAAGACTCTCCTCAACAAGGACAAAATATATACTCCCAAAGGCACATCCCCCAAATCCCACCTCCTCCAGAGACATACTACCTGTGTACAGTTACCACCCAGTTAATCCCATCAGGTGACTACTTCCCTGGTTGATTAAGGCTCTTATAACCCAATCATTTTACCTGTAAACATTTTTGCTTTGTCTCACATGAGCTTTTGGGGGACACCTCATATCTAAACTATAACTATCTGTATCTTTCTGGACGTTCAGTTCTCAATGCAAATACTACTTCTCTTTGAATGTTTGACATTCAAAGTAAAACATACATGCTGTTTAGTAACATTTTAATTCTCCACTTAACACTTATCATTATCTTATTTGTAATTATTTTCTTATTACCCATTTCTATTCATTACTGTGTAAATTGTATAAGGTTGAACTCTTGTCTGCCTTGAAGACTGCTTCTGAATATTCTAGTTATAAAACCATCTACTTCCATTTCTAGTTTTAAATATCAGGTCTTCATTGCTTTTATTCAGGATATTTATATCAAATAGAGACAAGGTTATATTAGTCCCTGCTGATTTCAGGGACAGAACCAATTAATTTTAGTGGATACTTGTTTATACTTCCATCATAGTTCCATGAAATTTTGTGCCTATATTAGTGTGTTCATTTTATTTTTTGTGCATTAGAATTATGTGTATGTATATCTGACTACCATATCAGTTTAGAATCTACAGAGGACAACAATTACCTCTTGTTCATCTTTGGAGAATTCTTAATACTTATAATGATACATTATACATAATAAAGTCTCAGTAAGTATCCTGAATTTAGTTCAATTAGCAAAAGCTTACATCTTTAAAAATAGAAATTGACATTTTTTTTTTTACTTGCATTGGAGCCTTATTGATCAATCCATCATCAAAAACCAAATCATGTACAAGTACTCACTCAAATTATGTTTAAATGCAACTAAATTTCATTCATTTTTGTTTTTATTCACAAAGCTTAAATCTATGCTTATTTTTAAAGATCTATAACATTTGCATTATATTTTTAATTACTATGATGAAGATGCACCATCTGTGTTCCTGCTTTTCTTACCACACATTTTAAGCTCAATAAAGTATCATGGTAAATATTCCTATGTCAATATTTCTGAAATAAATATTTGATTCATTAGTTATATGATAATTTCTAGACTCTGCATATGGGTAGACTTCAGAATTATATTTATCTCTTGAAAAATTTGTAGTTCGAAGTAGTTATTTGAAATGGAAAATCACCCTATGGGTATAGTATTTTGAGGATAGAAACACAATGAAAACAAACCTCAAATTTCCATTTTAGTTTAAGCTGATATTTTTATGAAAGTTTATTATGTATGCACAATCAATATATAACATAATTTTGGTCAAACTTATAATTGTCATATACTTCATTTTTTGCTTCATCAAGCTTATCATTTAGGCTCTGTAAAGAAAGTTGCGTACTTAATTAGGAAAGTGGCTTATCATCAGAAAACACTTTGAATAATCTGTCAGAATGAGCATATTGTGGGTACTAGAATCACTATGTGGTGTGGCAATTTAATTTGTAAGGTTATATTTTCAGAGTGATTACATGAATACATTATTTTTAAAAACTCAAGGAAACTCATTATGTCACAGATAAATTATAAAACCAAAGATATAGCCTGGAATGGAAAGTTTGGTAAATAGTAATATATACTGTCCGAAATATGAAGATCAGGCATTTGGTCTTCTTAATGTATTTCAAATACTTGAAGAAGGTAATTGTGTTTACTTGAAGAAGGTAATTGTGTTTTTTTTTTCACTTTATTGAATGTATTCAAATATAGTGGGTTATATTTTGTGAAATTCCAACAGAAAATGATCAGTTACTTCACATGAAAGTATATTAGTGATTAAATAGAAAAAGAAACATTGTAGCAAAAAAAGTGTGTTATCACTGATTTTTTAAATGTTGCTCAAAGCTATTTAATAAAAAAAAAAAAACACCCTGTTAAACAGAGAGCCCAAGTGATGATGAAAGGTGATCTGTTTAGTGATACTAATATCTTATGTTTTCATAATACTTTATAGTTTACAAACCACATTTTCACATATTATCTCATTATTATTTGTTCTCCACACTCTTCAAGGGTTGTCAGCTAGGATTAATATTTCCATCTTACACCAAAAGAAAATAAAATGAAAATAAAATCCAGGCATGGTGGTGCATGCCTCTATTCCCAGTTAATCCCAGCTACTTGGGGGTATTTAGACAGGAGGCTTGCAAATTAACAAGACCCTGTCTCAAAATAAAATTTTAAAAAGTATGGATATATAGCTCAGTGGTAGATGGCTTGTTAGCATGTGCAAGTTCCCAGGTTCAATCTCTAATAATACACACACAGAAAAAAAGAAAGAGAAAAGAAAAGAAATGGGGATTTAGCTACTCATCCAAGGTTACATAACTAGTGAAAAGGAGAAATTTAGTGAAGCAATGTGAAAATGTTGAAATAGACAATCATTTGAAGATGTATAAATTTCCACCAAACATGTTGCCACCTGCCTGTAATCCCAGAAACTGGGAGGACTGAGGCAGGAGGATCACAAGTTTGAGATCAGCTTGGGCAAGTTAGGGAGACCCTGTCTCAAAATAAAAATAAAAAGGGTTATACAATGGAATATTACTCCGCAATGAAGAATGATAAAATTATGGCATTTACAGGCAAATGGATGAAATTGGAGAATATCATGCTAAGTGAGATAAGCCAATCTCAAAAACCTAAAGGACGAATGATCTCGCTGATAAGTGGATGAGGACATATAATGGGGGGTGGGAGAGGTTAGCGTTAGGGTTAGTGTTAGGTTTAGGGTTAGGGATAAGGAGGGTGGTAAGAATGGAGGAAGGAAGGACTGTATAGAGAGAAAAGAGGGGTGGGAGCATTGGGGGAAGGAAAAAAAATAACAGAATGAATCACACAACATTACCCTATGTAAATTTATGATTACACAAATGGTATGCCTTGACTCCATGTACAAACAGAGAAACGACATGTATCCCATTTGTATACAATAATAATTTAAAAAAGGGTTGGAAATGTAAATCAGTAGCATTCCTGAGTTCAACCTCCAGTAAAACACAAATACACACACAAATTTCCTTATTTAGGCTTAACAAACGTACATAAACCAAATGAACTAACTGCCGCTGAGGATGACAGCAAGGGAACTAAAGACAAACTACATAACAAGTTTTATTCATTTTTTTTTCCATATATAGCACAAAGAATTGAGTCTTAGGTTTTGTGTGACTTAAAAAGTCATGACAAAAAAAAAGGTATACATACACACAAATTCACCTACATTTCTCTAAAAATAAGTAAATGTAATAGATGAAATGTGCTTTTAAAAAATTTTAAATTCATCTATGATCCAGTAAAAATGTGAAGAATATTCAGAATCTAAAAATGTAAAATAATTACAGGTAGAATACAAAATAGTTCTGCTTTTGAGATGTCTTTCATACCAGATGAACTTGTTTTATCAAATCATAGGAAAATGCATAAAAGTTCAAGGACCACCAAAGATTAGGAGTCTAATATAATTCCTCTCTCCTTAAGTAAAATTGATACTCACAAGTGCCCCACTGCTGGTATTAAGCATGAGCTGAAAATAAACATATACACCCAGGGGCCTTAAAAGAAATTTTTCTTGTCTTGAATAGTCCTGTTAAGGGGAGATAAAAGCTACATATTCCCTAACAATTTATGATATCCAGACTTCCCTTACATGGCTTTGCAGCCTAAATTTTGCATTACCTGGGTAGTCCAAGGAATATCAAGTTTGGAGTTAAATTAAAATTATCCTTGATTGGTAATGCTGACAGGTACCTGGCAGAAACAACCCCAAATCTTCTGTAGAAAGATTTGCAGTGAAGAGACATGTAGATTAGTATAAAAATTTCAGGGAGTTGAAAGGTGCTATGGTTTGGATATGGTTTGTTCCTCAGGGTTCACGTTTTGGGACCTTTGTTTCTAGTATAAGGAAGAGCTGAGGTGGTGAGACCAGAGAAAATTCTGGTGTTTAGAATCCCTGTTCCCCTGGTATTGAAGATTGAACACCTGAGAAATGCTGAGGCAAGAGCAAAACATTTTATTTAAAGGATAAAAAAGAGAGAGAGAGAGAGAGAGAGTAAGAGAGAGGGAGACTCCTCTGCAGAGTCTGCAGATTCTTTCTTCTCATGTCCTCTTCTCCTGTTAATTTGCCTATGTGACCAAAAAGTGGGAAAGGAGCCTTCCAGGGGTACAGGCAGGAAGGGAGCTGCCCAGGAGGCATTCATTAACAACTCCTTGCTGGGAGGAACAATTCCCTGAAGACAAGTAACCTTGGCAGCAGGTTGGAGGATGGGGTCGTGCTCTGGAGATATTAGCATTTTATTTCCTTTGCATCAGCTCCCATCTTCCTGACCCAATCATTCATTACCTACACTGACTGTCCTTTTGCCCCAGACTCAGTAGTGGAATCTTTAAGAGGTGGGGCCTAAAAGAAGGTAACTCCCCTCCCCTCAGAAGGGATTAATGCAATTCGCATGGAACTCCACTAGTTCCCATGAGAATGGAATGATATAATGGAGTCTGGAGGAACTCCTGAGTCCCTTTTTACATGTACTTCTACCATTGTGATGGCATCTGCCATGAGACCCTCACCAGAGCTGAGTAAATGCTAGTACCACATTATTGAATCTCCAAAATTGTGAACTAAGTAAATTTCTTTTCTTTACAAAGTACTCAGCCTTAGGTAGTTTTATAGTTACACAAAATTGATTATCGTACAAATTGGTACTAAGGAGTAGGATGTTACTAATAATGAATACCTAAAAATATAGAAGTGGCTTTGGAAGTGCATAATGGTCAGAGGTTGAAAGAGTTTGGAGGAACAGCCTGGAAATGGTTAGTTTTACTGTAAAGGGAGTATTACATGTGAGCCTAGTGTTTTATTTAGAAATTGAGTTTTCATGACTAGAATGCTGATAGAAATGTGTACAATAAAAGCTGTGCTGAGGACTTCTCAGGCGTAAATGAGGAATATCTTGTTGAAAACTGGAGTAGAACTCATTCTTGTTATGAAGTATCAAAGAATTTGGCTGTAATGTGTCCATAACCTATGACTTTATGGAAGATGGAACTTGGGAGTGATGGACTAGTTTATCAGAATGAGAAAACATCTAAACAACAAAGCATTCATGCTGGTGCTTCTTTACTTTTAACCATGTATGCTCAGATTCAGGGGCAAAAGAAACAGAGCACAAAGATATGGAAAAATGGCATCCTAAACAAGGAAAGTGGGGGGAAAAAAGACATGTAAATAAGCAACCCAGGCAGCAACTTGCTAAAAAGATTAGCATGAATAAAAGGTATCTGAGTGCTATGTATCAGAACAATGGGAAAAAGTTCCCAGGAATACCTCAAAATTTTTCCAGGTTTCCCCTCTTATCACAGGCCCAGAGACCTGGAAACTCAGAATTATTTCAGGAAGAGGTGCACTGACCAGGAACATGTCAAAAATTTTCTCCCTGCTTTCTGGTAAAGCACTCTACAGCCACTCTAGTCATGGACCTATTTCACCCAGGCATGACTCATACCACCACTCTGAAGGGGTCAAGCAACAGACATAAGTGGAATTCATATGGTGCTAAGTCTGTAAGGAACCCAGAATGTAAGAGCTGTGGGGTCATGGTGGCTTCCACTCAAATTTCAAAGGAAAGTCTGATAGGGCAGATCGAGACCTGATACTGAAGTATAGTGGACAAACTATAAAAACTAGTGGAGCAAGGGAGAAGAGTCACTTCCAGGACCTCAGAAAGGTAGAAACACTGGTGGAGTCAAAAGCTAGCTTGTGAGAGAAGGCACAAGGGCTACAACAATCAAAACAAAGTGAATGGGGCTGCTCAAGGCTTGGGGGCCCGCCCTTCACCTCAGCATTCACAGCATGCCAGCCAGACTTGGACTTTCAAGATTCAGTGTCTGCTTTCCTGGGTTTTAGTCTTGCTTTGGGCTGTTTACTTCTTTGTGCTTTCTTATTTCTGCTTTTTGGAAGAGGTATGCCTATCCTACATCTGTTCTACCAGTGTATCTTGGAAATATGGAACTTTTTTTTATTTTATAGGTTTAGCACTGGAGTTTGCTTTGATTCTCAGGTTAGACTTCAGACTTGGACTTTGGGCAATGCTGAAATGAGCTAAGCCATGGGCACTGTGGGAATAGAATAATCGTATTTTGTATTGTGAGAAGGACAATGAATAGAACTCTCTGGTTTGGATCTGGTTTGTCCCATAGAGGTTCATACTGGAGGCTTGGTCTCCAGTGTGGTGGTGTTGAGGTAGAGTCTAGCAGAAGGTAGTAATTAGGTCATGGGGGCCTCACCTTCAGCAGGTCTTGTAGTACTTGAATAGCTTCCCTGTGAATGAGTTGTTTTAAGGGAATCTAGAACCTCTCATGAATGTGTCTTCCACATGTACTCCCACTATTTTGATGCCATCTGCCATGAGGCTCTCACCAGAAGTAGCAGATGTTGGCACATGGTCCTGAACCTCTAGAATTGTGTGCTAAAAAACTTAATTTCCTTAAAAGCAACCAGTATTGGATATTTTGTTACAGCAACACAGAATGGACTAAGACAAAAAGGAAGAGCAGAATGTTACAAAGGCAATATTTAAAGAAATAATGACTGACATTTTCCCAAAACTGAAAAAAGAAAATCATCCACAGATACAGTTAGTTCAGTGAATGTCAAGCATGATAATTAAAGAAAATATACAATGCATCTACAAAATTCAGACCATAGAAGGTATATGTAAATTGAAAGGAAAAGAATAGTGGCTAGAAGGAGGATATACATATTAAAAGAGACTTAGGAAACATTTTAACTACTTATATGTATTTTGTTTGATATTGATTCTAATGAACAGTTTAAAAAGGGAGGAAAGCACATATCAAAGATAACCTGAGAAACTCTTATTCTGATTTTATCTTAGATCATATTAAGAAATTATTACCAGGGTCTGGGTTGTAGCTCAGTGGTAGAGCACTTGCCTAGCATGTGTGAGGCACTGGATTCACTCCTTAGCTACTGTACAAAATTAAATAAATAAAATAAAGGTATTGTGCCCATCTACAACTTAAAAGATTTTTTTAAAAAGAAATTATTACCAATATTTGGAGGTTTGAAAATATTATTATAGTTATGTTTTTTTTTAAAAAGCCTTAATATTTTTGAAAAAGAAATAAAGTTAGAACTTGCTTTAAAATAATCTGGAGATTGGGAGGTAGAAATGACTGTAGGCATGTATGAAATTAAATTAAGCATGAGTTGATATATACTGAAGTGGAACTACTTGTATACCTGGGGATTAATTAATCCATTATCTCTACTTTGTATATTTAATAAATAAAGCAGCAGAGTGAAACTACAGAACACTTATTCCCCATAATGAAGAGGATATTAAAAGTAGCCTGTAAAAAAAGATAGATTACCTTTAAAAAGTAATAGGTATAGCTGAATTTTCAAAAGAAAATATGGGAGATAGAGGTTTACAGAATAATATTATTAATGTGCTGAGAGAAAACAACTGAAAGCTAGGTCTGTATGTACAATGAAATTCTCCCTAAAAAATGGGAAATGGAGATGTTTTCAGGCAAATAAAAATTACAGAATTTTCAAAAAAGAGACTCTATTGAAAATTCTGAGGGATGCATTTAAGGCAGAGGAGAAATGATCCCAAATGGAATATTATAAATATGAGGATAAGTCTGTATGAATTTTAAAAGAAAAATGACTGCATGAACTAAAATGAAAAATATCACCTGTGTTTTTGGTATAATTAAAATACATAAGCCCAAAACACATAAATTAGCACATTGTCATGTTTAAAGTTTTCTAAGATACTGGTACTTAACAAAAGACAGTAAAGACATGTAATAATTTTATAACAATTTCAGTATTAATATTAAAAATCCTTGGGTAACCACTGAAGAATAGAAGTAAGAATCAGTAGCATTTCTATATGGCAATAGAAAAGTATCTGAAAAAGAAATAAAAAATTCCATTTAAAATAACTACAAAAATAAATTACCTAGGGATAAATTTAACCAAGAAGGTGAAAGTTCTATACAATGAACAAAAAAAAAAGTGTGAAAGAAACTAAACAGGACAAAACTAAATGAAAAAAAAATTCTGTGTTCATGGACTGGAAGAATTAATATTGTTAAAAAAGTCTATTCTACCTAAGATAATCTACAGTTTCAATACAATACCTATCAAAATACCAATGAAATTCCTCACAGAAGTAGAAAAAACAATCTTAAAATGCTGTGAAAACACAAAAGACTTCAAATAAAGCAATCTTGAGGAAGAAAAAAGCTGAAGGAATCACACTCTCTAATTTCAAAATATATAGCTATGTATCTCATAACAAATGGGATACGTTCTGAGGGATGCATCATTAGGTCATTTTGTTGTGCTAACAACATAGAGTGTTCTTACTAAAGTTAAGGTGGTTATGACATTACTAGGTGATATAACATCTTATGGGACCACAGTCCCATGACAGTACATCATTGAACAAAACATTGTTATGACTGTACAATGCTTTGCATGAGTGTACTATAAAGATATAGTAACCAAAAAAGCATGATATTTGAATAAAAACAGACAGACCAATGGAACAGAATACAAATCTCAGAAATAAATTCACACATCTAAAACCAACTGATTTCCAATTAAGGTGGTAAGAACACACATTAGGAAAAGAACATTCTCTTTAAATAAATGGTTCTGGAAAAACTGAATGCAAAAAATGAAACTAGACCACTATCTCTCACCAATTAAAAAAATTAACCAAAAATGGACTAACAATTTAAATGTATGACCCCAAACTATGAAACTACTAAAATAAAACATGGAACTGGGCAAGAAAAAATTTTTAAATAAGATTCCAAAAGTGAAAATAGACAAAGATATCACATCTAATTATAAAGTTTCTATACACTAAAGGAAACAAATGAACAAAAAAAATGAAGAGAAAACCTTATAGAATGGGAGAGAATATTTATGAACTATGCATATGACGAGGAGTTGATATCCAGACTACATAAGGCACTCAATAACAAGAAAACAAATTACCTTAAAAATTGGGCAACAATGAATCCCATCATTATGTATAATTATAATGCACAATAAAAATACAGAAAAAAAATGGGCAAAAGATTTAAAATGACATTTCACAAAACAACACATTCAAATGACCAACAGCATATGAAGCAATGCTCAAAAATGCTTACCGTAAGAGACATAGAAATGAAAACCACAAAACAAGTATCACCTCACTTCAATTAGAATTATTATCATCAAAAGGACGAAAGATTAGTAATATCAAGGATGTGGATAAAAATGAACACTTACAAATTGCTGCTTACAAACTGCTGTAAATTAGTACAGCCATTTTGGAAAATGGTATTAGAGATTACTCAAATAATTTAAAATAGAGCTACCATATGATCCAGAAATCCCATTACTTGATTTATACCCAAAGAAAAGGAATTCGGTATTTCAAAAATATATCTTTACTCTTATCTGCATCACAGTACTATTTAAATAGCCAAGACATTGAATTGGCCCAAATGTTCATCTGTAGATAAGTGGATTAAGAGAATGTAGTCTATATACACAATGGAGTACACCTCAGTGATTAAAAATGATGAAATCCTGTCACTTGTGATAACATGGATGAACCTGGAGGACATAATAAGTGACATAAGCTAAACACAGAAAGTCAAATATCATATGGTCTCATTCATATATGGAATCTAAAAAAAATCAATCTCATAGAAGTAAAGAGTAGAATAAAGTTTACCAAAAACTGGGGAGGTTAAGTAAGAGGAAAGAATGGGGAGAGGTTAATGAAGCGCACTAAAGTATAGTTAGATAGGGGAAATAAGTTCTGGTGTCTTATCGCATAGTAGGGTGATTATAGTTAATAATAATTGTATTATGTATTTCAAAATAGCTATTAAAACATTATTTTGAATGTCTTACCACAATGAAATGATAGACATTTCTGGTGATGGTTATTTTATCATTACACAACATACACATGTATAGAAACATCACATTATAGTTCAAAATTTGTGCTATTTATGTATCAATTTAAAATACACACTTTATAAAGCAAAAACAAAAAGTGTAAAGATAAAGAGTAAAGGGCAGACAAATGCAAAAGGAATATTATAATAGATATAAATATATGTATTTATAATAAATGTAAAGGAATAAATCCACCAGTCAAAAGAAAACAATTTTCGAGTTGTAATATATTCAGTTTATATTGACGTCTTATAAAACATAAGAATACAGGAAATTTTAAAATAAATGGATGGGAAAACTACTACAAAAGTAAAATATTAATCTAAATGAAGGGGAAGCCTTGACGTTAATAGTCATATTCAATAAACTACACATTAAAGGAAATAACAAAATTATTAAAATGGAAAGTTTTGTTTACAATAAACTTACATTACCTTAGGCAATACGATGATTCAAAATTGACATACCCTATTGCATAGTAAAAAAGGAATAAAAACAGACTAAATGTCAGTAGAAATAGACAATCCACTATCATAATAAGTGGTGACAATAATGTTTATTTAAGCAAGAGATCAGCAAACTATAACATACAGGCTAAATTTATTCTGCTGCCTTTTGAAGTAAACAAATATTTAAAAACACTTGTGTCCACTTATTTAAGTATTATCATGACTAATTTCATGCTATGACAGTATAGTTGAGTGGTTGTAACAGAGACTTTAAGCCTCAATTATATATTAGACCATTTAGAGGAAAATATGCCAACCCTTTTGTAGACAAAAATTTTATCTGGTAGGTTAAAAAATCTGTAAGAATATGGAAGATTTTTTTTTTTTTTTTTTTTTTTGGTGCTGGGGATTGAACCCAGGGCCTTGTGCTTGCAAGGCAGGCACTCTACCAACTGAGCTATCTCCCCAGCCCTATGGAAGATTTTTAAGACAAAATTAAAAAGATATGTTTAATAAATACGGTGACCACATTCTTTTCATGTATGTGAAAACTAATTCCAGGACAGAACATTTATGATGCTGTAAAGTAATTATCACCAAATTTCAAAAAACTGAAGTAACAAATATATTCTTCTGACAATATCATAATTACTTAAAAATAAACAACAAAAAAACCACAAAAGAGGAAAAGTATATGTTTTTAGGTAACTTATGAATTGAAAAATTAATCAAAGTTAATTTTGAACTAACTAAATAAAAATACTTGTCGAAACTCTCGGGTGAGCCAGGTGGGTGGTGCACACCTGTAATCTCAGTGACTCAGCAGGCTGAGGCAGGAGGATAGGGAGTTCAAAGTCAGCCTCAGCAATTTAGCAAGACCCTAAGCAACTCATTGAGACCTTGTCTCTAAATAAAATACAAAAGAAGTGTGGAGATGTGACTCAGTGGTCAAGTGCTCCTGAGTTCAATCACCGGTACCAAAAACAAACAACCAACCAACCAAAAAAAGAAAAAAAAAGCCTCATAAGTGAAGTTAAAACTGTATTTGCAATATAATTTATACAGTTCATATGTATATCAAAAATAATATATAATAAAACTTATGCTAGAAATCTAATGAAAGTCATTGAAGATGAACCACAGGATAAAATAAGAAATTAGAGGGGAAAAGTGAAGAATATGATAGCATAAAGTAATAAAATGAAAAATGCAATAATTAGGACCAAATAGTCAATAGTTGATTTTTAAAACAAATTAATAAAATTCACAAATTACTCATCAACCAAACAATGACAGATATAAAAAATAACACTGTGAAAGGAAAAGGTTACAGGTCTGCAGATACAAATAACATTAAAAATACAATACTAAGCCAGATGTGGTGGCAGGCGAAGGCAGAAGGATCAAAGTTCAGTCAGCCTCAGCAACTTAGCATGGCCATAAAGCAACTTAGTGAGATACTAATTTAAAATAAAAATAAAGGGGCTAGGGAGCTAGGGATGTGACCCACTGGTTAAGCATCCCTGGGTTCAATCCCTGGTACCAAATATGTATATGTACTAAATATGGTTGGGGATATAGAGTGCTTGTGTAGAATGCACAGGCTCTGGGTTCAATACCCAGCACTACAAAACATTATATATATTTTATACTTATGCATATTATACATATACATATAATTATAAATAAGTTTTATACACACATATACACATACAAATGATTAAATTATAAACAACTACTTTTAAGAATTATATAAATATACATCAATACTTATAATAATATATCATACCGAAATAGACTCAAAAAAGAAATAGTATGGTGATGTCAGTAAGAAGTGACAAAAATCCTCTCTTGCACATAACTAAAAAGAAACTGATAAAAATCGACAGAATCAACCTTTTTAAAACTCTGAAATGTATCCAAAGACTTTAAGGAATATTTATTCAAGAAACACAGCTCAATCTCAGTGAGAACCACAGGGTTTATGGCATTTAACTTGTCTTATTACCAAGCTACCTCTTCAACTCCTCAGTAGCTGTGAAAATCAGCAATGTGCAATCTTGATTAAAACCAGTAGCTTGGCAGTTAATCATGTCTAAAAACCTAAAGGGAAATCTGAGAAAAGTCTCATCAAATAGAGAATATCAATAAAGAGGTGTTAAATTATGTACTAAAAAGAATCAAATAGAAAATCTGGAGTTTATAACTATAATAACTGAAATGAAAAATTCACTAGAAGGACAAAATAACATTATTTGAGCAAAAAGAAGAAACAATAAATGGATTTGAAAGTAAAGCAATTGATATTATCCACTCTGAAGAATCAAAATGGAAAAAAAAATGAAGAAAAATGAACACATATAGACCTATGGAGCATATTTAAAATGCTGGGGGGCAAGGACAGTCAATAAAGAATTATCTCGCCAGCCAATTATCTTTCAAAAATAAAGGAGAATATTCTCACATACACAAAAGTTGAGCGAATTCTTCACTAGCAAATCTGCACTCCAAGAAACTCAAAAGAGATTCCCTTAGATTGAAAAGAAAAGTCACTAAACAATAACTCAAATACACATGAAGAAATAAAGAGCACCAGTAAGGCCACTCTGCACATAAATATAAGACATTTTAAATATATTTTTTATTGGTCACACTTTTCTTCTTTAATCTCATTTAGAAGACAACTGAATAAATCTGTGCTGAGGTGCACACAATGTATATCATGTGCATGTCAATAACAGTACAAAGGAGGGTGAAGGAATGGAGATTGTCATATAAATATTTCTGTTCCCACAAAATTCATATGTTAACACTGTCCCCTGATGATAGTCTTGTTAGGAGGGTTATCAGAAGAAGGTGATGAGGTCCACAAGAGCAGATAACTCATGAATGGTGTTAGTGTTCCTATAAGACACTACTCCAGACAGCTGTCTTGGTCTTTGCAGCACTCAAGGTGTGTATGAGAAGTTGTCATCTATGAACCTGGAAATGTGGGTCTTCTTCATGTACTATATCTGCTGGTGCTTTGATTTTGGACTTTTCAATTTCTAGAACTGTGAGCAATCAATTTCTGCTGTTTACAAGCCTCCTAATGTATGGTATGTTGTTATAGTTGCCCAAATGGACTAAGAAAGAAGTATGTTAGGGAGAAGGTTTTGCATACAATTAAAACTGAGTTGGCATTAATCTAAACTAGATTGTTATTAAAAGGCTAATTATAAACTAAAAACCAGTCAAATAATAACTCAATATATAGCAAAAAGTACAGCAAGATAATTAAAATTTTAAATTGAAAATACCTGTTTAACAAAACAGATGTAATGGAGAAACAGTAATATTTACATATACATACATATATATATATATATATATATATATATATAAAACAAATAGAAATCAAATAGCAAAATGTTATACACGAATCCTACTTTATTGGTAATTACATTAAGGGTAAATGTATTAGAAGCACTCTAATTAAAAAGTCTATATTAGTATAAGATATAAAAATTAACAAAGACAGAAGGCCCAACTTCAGGGTGAGAAGGAAAGGGGTTCCTCTGGATTGCAGACCACATTGCATGGACCCCTGGCTCTGAACCATACTCCCTCATCCCAAAAGAAGAGGAAGAAGCAGAACAGACAAGTTTTGAGTAAAAGTATGCATATGTGAATGCTGAATCACAGGAATAGTGCTAAGGTTACCAAGAAGAAATAGAATCCCCTCACCAAAAAAAAAAAGTTAAAAATGTCTGAGAAAGAAACAAAAATGTCATTATTCATTGAACATGTGTTCATTTATTAAGAAAATATAAAATAATACACTACAGATAAAGTATTATAATTGCTAAAGGTTTAGCAATTTAGTTGGACATATATTAATAAACTTACATTTCTAGAACAAAGAAATATAATTAGAAATTAAAATACTTGTGAAAATTGCATTTACAATATTATTAAAAACAGTGTTTGAAGAAAATAGTGCACCATATGTACCAGATTTTTATGAAGAAAATCATGAAGATTTATAGAAAAACATTAAAGAAAACAATACACTGAGAAATTTGCAAAGATTATGGAATAAAAGACTTGCTGTAGTAAGGAAACTGATTTTCCATCAATTGACCTATGGTCTTAATGCAATTTAATGTAAGAGAAAATATTTTAAAGCATTTGTTTTGTTGTGATTTGTGTTTTGCTATTATTTTGCTATTGAGATTTCTTTGTTTTGTTTTGAACTGTATAAATTAAAAAGAAAATTGTAGAATTTATGTGCATTTATAAATGGGACTAGAACTTTAAATTAAACAAAGATTTATAAAGGTATGTAAAATGAAGATATAGTAAATCAGTGCAATGTAAAAACTAACGAAATGAAAAGAAACAGAACTCAGAGACCAAAGGATAAGTGTATAGAATCTTGATTAATAACACAGTTAAAAAGAGCAAAAAAGGGTGTTAAAATAAATGGTGCAACTATAATTATTTGTATTGAATTATAAAAAATAAATTTTTGCATTGTCATGGCTTTTAGCTTTAAGGAAAATATCAACTTAAATATATACATAGATATTATTGTGTTTCTGTACAGTACCTCCAATTTGGAGAAAAATGAAATAAAGCTCTAAACAAAAACTAATTCTAGGCAGAGGAAATATTTAAGAGTAATTCATAAAACTATACAATTTTAGAAAAAATATAGGATAATAAATGTGTGACATTGAGTTCGTAAAGAATTTAAAACACAAAAGTAAAAATCATAAATAAAAATGTTGATACATTTGATTATTAATTCTAATTTGTATTAATGAAAAGGTATTATAAAGTGAAAATGTTGACCAAGTACTTGGACAAACTGTTTTCAGCACATTAACTGACAAAATATTAGTATCCAGCATATGCAAAGATTGTGTGAACTAACAAAAGAAAAAAAATGCAACCAACCAACCAACCAACCAACCAAATAGAAAAATGGGCAGGCATTTTAGAAAAGATGAAAACAAAATAATAAATCAACATATGAAAAGATTGTAAATCTCATTAGTAATTATGAAATGCAAATCAAAACCAAAATGCACTATAATTTTAAATTCATCAAGATGACAAATATTAAAAATCTATTAATGTTGCAAATTGAGCTGGGATGTACATGGAATAAACACTTTGTGTAACAATTTGACATTATCCTTTAATATTGTACATGTACATAAAGTATCACCCATTGCATTTTTAAAAAATATTTTTTAGTTGTCAATGAATCTTTATTTTATTTATTTGTTGATTTTTATGTGGTGCTGAGAATGGAACCCAGGGCCCCACACATGACAGGCCAGCGCTCTACCATTGAGCCACAACCCCAGCCCCCACCCATTGCATTTAATGCTATAAATTTATCCTTTTGTGAGAAAAAGCAATACTGTTTTCTTGATGTATGATTGACATGTAAAAAGCTGTGTATATTTAATGCATACAAATTGTTGAGTTTGGTGAGAAATATATACCCACAAAACTATCACCACCATCAAGGCCATAAACATCTCTTAGTTTTCTCCAAATCCCTTTGTTATTATATATATATATGTTTTTTTGGTACCGGGGATTGAACTCAGGGACCCTTGACCACTGAGCAACATTCCAGCCCTATTTTTTTGTATTTTATTTAGAGACAGGGTCTCACTGAGTTGCTTAGCGCCTCACCATTGTTGAGGCTGGCTTTGAACTCGAGATCCTCCTGTCTCAGTCTCCAGAGTCTCTGGGATTACAGGCGTGCGCCACCATGTCTGGCTGTTATTATATTTTGAATGTGTAGTAAGAATACTTGTTAGTTAACTTTTGCATTGCTATCACCAAAATACCTCAAAAGAACAACTTAGAGAAGGAAATGTTTATTTGGCGCTCATGATTTCAGAGGTCTCAGATCATAGAAGGTCCAGTCCATTGCTCTGGACCCAAGGTGAGGCAGCACAATTATTGAAGGAGGGCCTGGGGGAGGAAAGTTGTTCTGCTCATGGAGGGGTCATGAAGCAGAGAGAGAGGGGACGGCAAGACAGATGCACACCTCAATAACTTATGTCCTCTAGTCATGTTCCACCTGCCTATAGTTACCACCAGTCAATTTATTCAAACTAAGTTGGACTGATTAGGTTATAGTTCTCACAATCCAATCGCTTTACCTCCAGACATTCCTGAATTAACACAGGAGCTTATAGGGACACCTCACATGAAACCATCACAACAAATAACATAAATCTGCCCTCGTAGCACATTTTAAGCATACAGCACAGTACCGTTAGGTGTAGGCATTTCATTCTCTTCTAAAAAGTCATACATATTTGCATCAGAGGATATACATGAGAATGATTGTAACTTCTTTGCATGCTAGACATAAGTAACAGAAACAACTCAAATGTTCATTCAAAATAAAATGAATAAAGTGTGATGTATCATATAGTGAATTCTAAGCAGCAAAACTGAAGAGGAATATGAAATAAGATAGATGAGGATTCAGGATAAAACACTGATTGAAAAATGTTTCAGAAATACACTTAGGAATGATTTTATTAGTATCCATGTCAACTCTAAGAATAATAATACTATATTTTATAAAATCATAACTGGTAAAATTATAAATATTCTGTATAATAATTACTTCTGAGGGGATAAGAAAGGAGATGACATCAGGTAGAGGCACTCTGAATTCTGTTTATGTAACAGTCACACTGTATATCTTAAACTGGATAATGAATACTCACCTGATTGACAATGAAAAACATAATTTTAAAGATTACAATATTCTGATATAACATATACATAATTTTATAGCAATACTCCTAAAACATTAAGAATTTTACATGTGGTATTCTGTACATAATTATGGTACATCTCTATAATTAATTAGCAACAAGGGAAAATATAATAAGGAACTTTGTAGTTGTAATGTGGAAATATCTCCAAGATAAATTATTAAGTAAAGTAAGGAAAATGGAGGAAAAAATCCAAAGTATACTTTCAGTTCTATAAAAAAGAGACTGCATCTGTATTTGCTTGTATAGGCACAACAATTCTAGATGGGTACACATCGTACACATCAAAAAAATAATAATCATGTTTGGTTGAAAGAATAATTAATGAGGGCATGGTTGGGACATTTGTGTTTGTGTGCGTGTGTAGGTGTATATGCATGTGTGCTTAGTTTTTATACCTTGTGCTTTTCAATTACATGAATGTATTATCAAATAAAAGCATTAATTTAAATTCTAAATTTAAAAAAGATGCTCCTGCTCAGTAAGTCGTTCAATAACATTTGGCAGTCACAATTAATCTGCTGTGACACTGATATATTAAATATAAATTCTATGTATTCTACTGTGCAAAGTCACAGAATATTACAATGAGTAACTTATTCAGATCAATATTTGAAAAACAAAACTTTGCATATAATTATGATTTTTTATTTGAAGGGAATAATATTATGGAAGTCTTTGCTTACTAAAGATAAAATTATTGCTTCTATAGAGTCCATGACCATAGTAGAACTGCCTTCCACCTGTAGTAAAACAGAAAGTGAAACTCAATCAGTCATCTATTCTGCCATCAAGGAAAACACTGTCAAGAAGAAGAGAGAAAACAAGCAAATAAGTTACTATTACACAAAATAGAAAACGGCAATTTATAAGCAATGAAAAATGTGTTATAGTATTTCAGAAGCTACTTGAGATTAAATCCTGCTAAGGGAAAAGGAAACTGGGAAGACTTTATGGACAAGGTGTCATGTGAGTTGGGTCTTCAGAAATAGGATATATGCATGAAGTGATAGTTTGGGGCAAAGGGAAATAGCACATTCTATGGGAGAGAACTTCATAATCCAAATGAAAGTCTTAAAAAAATTGACAATAATACAATGCAGTAAGATCATACTGCCTACTTAAATGACTTGGATACTACTGAGAGTTTTGAGAAGCATTTGTTGAATAGATGAAAACAGAAGTTAATCCTATATGAAAGCCATTTAGTTGAGTCATTATTTGAAGTTTCTTTAGTAATACATTATCAGTCTACTTATATCAATGTCTCCTTAGATTTCTGAGACTCTATTTATCCACACAAATTTTTAAACAAACTGCTTGAATAAAAAGAAAGCTTTGCCCTCAGAGGAATCCCCTTGAATAAATTGATGTGTACATGGATTATTTTGGCATAATAATTTTTCTTGCTTTCATGCTTGCACCGTGTAAAATCACTATTACAATCAAAACTGGCAACTGTTTGATCCTGGAACAAAAACATAAGCAGAAAAATAATGTTGGCTGCATCAAGTTCCCGTGAAAGGGGCAGACAGAATGACTCAGGAAGTGTGGTTCTGAGAAGAAAAGAGTATTTCTATATTATTCGAAGCACAAGTATATAAACAGATGTGATTTTAATACCATTTTCATTTTATTATAGATTTCCAAAACTGACAACTCAAAGGCAAGCATATATAGATGCTCCTCAAATTATGATGGGATTACATTCCCATAAGTTTATCATTAATTAAAAATGATACCATATGCCAAATACCATAGTTTAGCAGCACTTTACGTAGTAGTCTTGGCTATTTATGTATGATTGTATGGCTGACTGGGAGCTATGGGTCTTTGCCACAGCCCAGAATCACAAGACAGTACCACACCATTATTAGTAACCCAGGTAAAGAAGAAAATTCAAAATTAGAAGTACAATTTCTACTGAATGTGTATCATTTTCACACCTTCATAAACTGAAAAATCTTGAGTCAAACTATCTTCGGTGAAGGACATCTTAAAAGAGAAAGTGATTAGATGAACTTAGAAATCTATCCTCTTAAGTTTAAGAGTATGGATGTCTATGTGTATGAATACCAATATACATATAGGAGAGAGAATGAACATAGAATAATATTCTTGGAAGAAACATTCGAATAGGTGCTACTAAATACTTCTGAAAAGATAAGAGTATTTGGGGTTGGGGTTGTGGCTCTGTGGTAGAGCGCTTGCCTAGCACGTGTGAGGCACTGGGTTCCATCCTCAGCGCCATATAAAAATAATAAACAAAATGAAGATATTATGTCCATCTACAACTAAAACATTATTTAAAAGAAACTAAAAATATTTAACTGAAATAAGAAAATCAAACAAATTGTCCTCAGATTTATCACCTCCTTGTTCATTTATCTCAGTTAATTGATAACCAAATTAGCCTAAACCATTTACCAAGAGATACTTGGAGTCCGGGAATGGATCAAAAGTCACATAATCTCTAAAATAATACTTGATATTTTGTATATTTCAGTGACTTAACTTATTTTTGACAGGCACCATTTGAATAATTTGGGATACATCATTGAACAATATAACAAAATTTCCTGTACTCACACAACTTACATTCCAGGTTGTAGAGGATAAATAAAATAACAAAAACCCAAATTAATGAATAAATCCCATAGGATATTAAAAAATGATAAATGCTAAAACAAAAAGAAAGAAAAAGAAAAGAACACTGTAAGAATGGTAAGTGCTTGGAGTGGATATGTGAACAAGGTTAAAATTTTTAACTCATTGAATATTCCTCATTGAGAAGGTGACATTTCAGTACATTTATAAAGGATATGAGAGTGTTAGCATTCAGACATCTAGAGAAAAAACATTCTAGGCAAAGAAAACAATAGTTTCAACCATTTTAAGGTCAATAGGTACATGGCATGTTTGAGGACCAAATAGGAGGGCAGTGTGGTTATAGTAGATGGTTGCTTTTCAGTAGAGAAATACATTATCTTCACACTAGTATAAAAGAGATCTCTTAGTAAAGTAGAATTAGAAAGGAATTTCTTTTATTCCGTGGTGGGTACTACAAAGACATACCACACCAGCAATGAAATGGGGAAACCTTTTTTCTTTAAATTAGGTATATGATTAGGATGCATATTATTGCCATTTTTGTTCAAACTTGTTCTGGAGAATTTCACCAGTACCATATGAAAGATGCCCAGTACCAAATTTATGATCTACCCACACCAAATCTGTTCTTTTCCTGTGTTCCTTATCTCACTCAATTGTATTAACATCCTGTTGCATAAGCACAAAATTTAGAAGTCATCCTTCACGCTTCCCTCTTCCTCACTCCCATATCCATTCCATCATAAAACTTGATGGTTTTTGCCTAAATAAACACCTCGCAGATACAATCACTTTTCTATAACTTTGTGAACGCCATTTTATATTTAGTTATTATTTCTTAGTTAGAATAACACAATAACATCTTAAATTGTCTAGTAGCTAATTGCATTTATTCTTAATCTTTTTGCCAAAGTGATTTGAAATACACATCAGATTGTTAATGGCTTTTCATTATAATTAAGATAAAGAAAAATCCTGAGTGGTCTAACCCATAAATATAAGAGCAGTCTCACTTTCCCCAACTTTTATAGTTGTATCAACACTGACCTTCCTTCAGGTCACCTAATTCACCTCTTCTTCTTGTTAGTGGACCTTTATATATGCAAGTCCATCTGCCTGGAAAGCTTTTCCTCCCCCGTTTTATTAGTTAACTCACTCAACCTTCAAAAATGCACTTATTCATAAAAATCTTCCCTGAACTCCCCTACAAGGTCAAATTGGAATAGGATCTAGCATCATGTAGTTCCCTGTGTACAAACAATCTTTATTAGTCAGTTTTTCATTACTGTAACAACTGAGAAAATTTTGTAAAGAGAAAAGTTTTAATTGGGCTCATAGTTTTGGAGGTTTCAGTCCATAATAAATTGGCCTCATTGCTTTTGGGCCTAGTGGAAAGGCAGTCCGTGATTGTAGCAGTGTTTGGCAAAATTACTCCTCTCATGGTCAAGATGTAAAAAAGATAAATAGAAGGAGACCAAGGGCCCCAAAACAACTTTGAAGAGTACATGTCCTGTTAAATTAAACACCTATCTCTCACCCTGTACAAAACTCAACTCAAAATGGATTAAGGACCTAGGAATTAGACCTGAGACCCTTCACCAAATAGAAGAAAAAGTAGGCCTGAATCTCCTTCACGTTGGCTTAGGACCAGACTTCCTTAACAAGACTCCCATAGTGCAAGAAATAAAAGCAGGAATCAATAAATGGGATAGATTCAAACTAAAAAGTTTTTTCTCAGCACAGGAAACAATCAATAATGTGAAAAGAGAGCCTACAGAGTGGGAGAAAATCTTTTCCACACACACTTCAGACAGAGCACTCATCTCCAAAGTTTATAAAGAACTTAAAAAACTTTACACCCAAAATAAAAAGAACCCAATCAATAAATGGGCTAAGGAATCAGGCAGACACTTCACAGAAGAAGATATACAGATGATCAACAAATATATGAAAAAGTGCTCATCATCCCTAGTAATTAGAGCACTGCAAATAAAAACCACCTTAAGATTTCATCTAACTCCAATGAGAATGACTATTATCAAGAACACAAACAATAATAAGTGTTGGCGTGGATGTGGGAAAAAAAGCACACTCATACATTGCTGGTGGAGTTGCGAATTCATGCAGCAACTCTGGAAAGCAGTGTGGAGATTCCTCAGAAAGCTTGGAATGGATCCACCATTTGACCCAGGTATCCCACTCCTTGATTTATACCCAAAGGACTTAAAATCAGCATACTACAGTGATGCAGCCACATCCATGTTCTTAGCAGCTAAATTCACAATAGCTAGATTGTGGAACCAACCTAGATGCCCTTCAACTGATGAATGGATAAAGAAACTGTGGAATATATACACAATGTAATATAATTAAGCCATAAAGAACAATAAAATTATGGCATTTGCTGATAAATGGATGAAGTTGGAAATATCATGCTAAGTGAAATAGGCCAAGCCCCCAAAACCAAAGGCCAAATGTTTTCTCTGTTAAGTGCATGACAATATATAATGAGTGAGGGTGATGGGGGGAAGAGAAGAATGAAGACACTTTGGATGGTGTAGAGGAAAAAGGGGTGGGAGGGGTGGAGACAGAAAAACAGTAGAATGAAACAGACAATATTACCCTATGTATATGTATGATTACATGAATGGTGTGAATCTACATTGTGTACAACCATAGAAATGAAAAGTTGTACCCCATTTGTGTACAATGAATCAAAATGTGTCTGTAAAAATAAAAAATATTTAAAAAAAGAAAGCAAATGAGGTGTCCCTGAAGATCTCTTAATGCAGAAATGCTCAGAAGGAAAGTGAATATACTGTGGGAACTGTACCCTAATCAGTCCATCCTAGTTTGAATGCACTGACTAAATGGTAACTATAGTAAGGTGGGGTTTATCTGGAGGAGGTGGGTCACTGGGATCATGCACTGGAAGCATGCATCTGCCCTGTGGTTCCCCCTCTCTCTCCCTTTCTGCTTCCTGATCTGGCCATGAACTGGGCAGCTTTCCTCTGCTGGTCCCTTCCCCCATAATGTTCTTACTCACTTTGGGCCCAGAGCAATTGAGTCAACCTTCTCATTATGGATTGAGACCTCTGAAACCTGGAGCCCCAAATAAATTTTTCCTTTTCTAAGGTGTTTTTGCCAGGTATTTCATTCACAGACATGAAGAAGCTAACAGAAACATGCTTTGTTTCCTAAAACTTCCCCCTTGGCCCCATTGAAACATGCTCCCTATAATATAAAGCTGCTCCCCTGCCCTTTATGGTGCAGTCATTTCCCTGCCTCCCAACTTCTTGTCAGTCTGTGAACATCCTAGCTAGCTATTGGTTCATCAGTCAGCGTGCAAGTATCCTTCTTTGTTATTGGTCCCGTTAACCCCCCGGAATTTGACTGCTTAAGGATAGCTCCCCACCATTTTCTCTCTCTCTTCTCCTCTTCTCACTTTCATGCTTCTTTTTCTCCTCCATTTCACTCTCCTGCGCAGGCGCCCTTTCTCTTTTCCTTTCATTTTCTCTCTTACCCTGCAGGGAGACACCCTGTCTGTGTGCTTAATAAACTCCCTTATGTGATTTCCTGTGTCTGGAGTGGTTTCTGGGTTCTTACACTCCCTTCAAAATTAAGGGCAACTTTCTTGTTTTCCCGCAGGATTTAAAACTGAGCTCCAAATTGTTTTAACTTCTGATCTTCCTCATACTGAGAATAAAAACTTCCTCCTGCTGAGGACAGAGGATGAAGAAACTAAAACTGACAGTTTCTCTGGATAACTAAATCTGCATATATATATTCCTGCCTTTTATCACACTTTGCCTCCTCTTATTAAAGGTTTCCTAGCTTCTAAGTTTACCGAAGATGGAAATTTGAGACAAAAAAGGTCTCCTCTATTTTCCTCAAACCTGGTTTTGAATAAATCTATTTTTCTTGCCAATTCACCTCCAGCATTGTTGTGGAGCAAGAGGGCAGTAAAGTCATTCCCCATGGTAACACAATCTCTTAAAGATGACCACCTTCCAATAGTGCCACTCTGGGGAACAAGTCTTCAACACATAGGCCTTTGAGGGAAACTGAAGTTCCAAACAATAACACTGTCACCTCTGCAAATTTATATAAATTTACAGGAATCTATGTTTAATGTACATGTTCCTTGTAGAATGTATGTGTGTGAAGTCCACAGCTAACATCATACTCAATATGAAAAATCGAAAGTGTTTCCTGTAAAATGTGGAATAAGAAAAGTATGCTTACTGTCATCACTTCTATTTAATTTTAGAAGTATATGCCTGGGCAATTAAGCAAGAGAAAAATAAAAGGCATCCAGACAGGAAAGAAGTAGAATTGTCATTATTTGATGCTGTGTCTTCTTTAAATTTGTTGATTATTTTAACAAAGTTTCAAGTTCTTTGTCCAGCATTTTATCCCCTTCGATATCAATGGATTCCGTGATTACGGAGATATAAAATTTTGGAGGTGTCTTGTTGGTTTGCTTCTTATTCCTATGATTCTATGTTGAAGTTTGCTTATCTGTTTGGATGGATTCTTCTTCTACTCTTATACAAGGGTCTTTCTAGTAAGCAGTTAACTCTGTACAATGTGCCGTGGACTGTGGGTATATCTAGAAATACCCACTCATTATGATGTAAGTGCTTTGTTCAGACACCAGCACTGTTTTGAGAGGAGAAAATATCCACCAATAATAGCAGTAATTTAAGAACAAGCCTTATATTAGCATATAATAAAAACTTATTAAATATAATCTCTATGAATCCACTATCCAAAGAAAAAAGAGAGTGAGATGAATAATGCTGTAGAATAGGCTTAAAAATTAAGAATTAAATGGTAGTGTATTTAGACCTAAAAAACATGGAAATAAAAGGGTAAAAGCAGGGGGGATGAGGTGGAAAGAAAAAAGAATGAGTAAAGAAAAAAGAAAAGGAAGTAAGAAAGAGAAAGCATAGGAGATGTTGAGAAAAACTCCAATTAATTAAAAAACATAAAATTAGACAGAAATGTGAAGAAAACAATTAGCAAAAATAGAACAAAACTATTTTTTTTAAAGTGAATACAAAAGCAAACAAAAGAAAGATTTGTTTTCTCCTGCTGATGTAATTAAAATGGAGACACTACTTTTTGGGGCTTCAGTTTCAGAATCCACCAGCTATAGGGAGGTTTGTAGTACACAAAGTTTAATTTATTCCTTATCAGTTCCAATCCAAACAGGTCAAACCTGTAAAGGGAATTTGAATGCTGAGCTCCACCCCTCCTTGCCTATCAGCAAGTGTTGAGGGAACATTGTCTGCTGTAAAGCTAAATTTACCCTTTATAGCTCTGTCTTATATACCTGGGGATGGTGGCATAAATATTAGTAGAGCCACCAGCCAATTCTCTCACACACAGAACCTGATGCTGATCTGGATTGTGTTGCACCCCATGTATTTACAGCTTCAGTCCATATAATGCAGGGGGTGTGACTAATGTCCAAGTAACAGGGACAAATTCTTCAACTGTCTCTAAGCATGGAAGAAGTGGCCTACCTGCAGGTTCTGGGCTAGAGTGAGGTGTTACAGGCAGCACGCTTTCCACCAGACCCAGTCACAGCACTCTAGTATCCACTCCCATCCCACATCCATACCCAGCCTGTCTCAAAGCTCAGATCACTGATTTCTAAAGGATGTACACTTTGCCTTTCTCCGCTTTGCAGACATGCAGACAATCAGTCTTGCCTTCTGTCACCCAAAGCTCCTAATGGGTCCATTATCAAAGTATAGCCCTGAACTGTGACTCTCAGGGCAGGTGCCTGCTGATCCAGTGAAAAGAAAAAGAGAGCCACTGGGTCTTAGAGACACAAAAAATAATGCAGGAGTTTCTGACTTCCCATGCCTAAAACCTGAACAATGATGACACTTTTAAAATGGCTCCCCTGCCCTATTATTACTGAATCCATAGGGAAGCAACTCAGGAAATCTCTTCTCCCTCACCAGCACACCATAAGTCGCACTATAGATTCAAGTCTCTTGTCTGTTCAGATTGCATATTTGCCTGCGAGGGAAGTCTGTGGTTCTTTCAGCTTGCTGTAGGAAAGCTTCCACTGCCTCACTGAACAGTCATGTGCCTGGTGCTGGGCAATCTATTTCTTTTTAATATTCTCTTATTGTACTAAAAACAATATTTCTAGGTTTCGTCTCGTGGCTGACTCTCTGGGTCATATTCCAGTGCTTTCCCATAGCCACCCCACTTTCCATTATGCAGCTGCACAACTGTCAATTTGATATAATCTCAGGGAGCAACCAGTATGTGCTAAATGCTTCTAATCTGACATTTTACAGCCTCCTAAAATAGTCTTTCTTAGAGAGGCTATACTAGTCAGTGTTCTTAAGAAAATATTTTGTTTCCCATTAAATACGAATGTATAGATGAGTTTAATTAATCCAAAATTCTCAGTAAATAGGTGCTGACATTGTTATATAAAATTAACTATCATGTAGATAGTGGAACGTCTCCATTAAGCATTTATCACCATTCAGCCATAATTCACCTCATTCCACATGACTTCTAATTAACACTTTTATTGGTATAAGTTACTGCAGAATATATTAAACTAACAGTTGAGTTAAAAATCTTTTCTAAAGGAAGTGCTATTCAGGACAACAAATGCAACTAGGTTTCACATTGTTTTTGTAGTTTGCTACCTATATTTTATACTATTGAGGATACCTATTTGAAATAATATTTCTACCCATATTCAGAAGGTAAAATTATAGGTTAGGGAAAGTAAAATGGCTGATGTTGATAGTTAAGGTTTGTTTTCCTAGCCTAAAAAGTCTATCTTTGATCTCATTTACAAGAAACTTTGAGGGAATAATCTCATGTTTTTCAAGAATGGCTGAGGTATCTCAATAGTGGAAATCTTGTTCTATTAATAAAATAACCTAATTTCCCCAAAATAAGCATTTCATTGAGAAAAATACATTCCATGATTGTAGTCAATGCTTATGTTCTCTAATTGCAGGGTAGGCATTTCATTCACTCAATAAACTGCACCACAAAAACCACTCAAAATAGGAATAGAACAAAACTAACTCAATATAATAAAGACCATATATGAAAAGCTCCCAGCTAATATCAGACTCTGTGGGGAACAACTGAAAGCTTTTCCTCCAAGATCGAGGATAAGACAATGATACTCACTTTTAATACACTTTCAACATAGTACTGGAAGTTCTACTCAGATAAATTAGGCAAGAAAAAGAAAGAAAAATAAACCACATGAAAATTAGAAAGGAAGAAGTATAATTATCTTTGTTTAAAATGGCATGATCTTACTTGTACAAAAGGTTAAAGATACCACTAAAAAAACTAGTAAAAACTATTAAACATAGAACAAGTAAAGGAACTCCAAATCAATTGCTGGATACAGGATGAATACACAAACAACAGTTGTTTTTCTGTATACCAATGGGCAATTCATAAAGAAAATTTGTAAGCTAATTTCACTTACAATAGCATCAAAAAGAATCACATATTTCAGAAAAAAAAAAAAAAAAAACTTAAGTGGTCTACTTTCCCAAAAAGTCAAATGACTTAGAGGATTGGAATTTCATTCACACCCACCAACTTCTGGGAAGGGGGAAAGGCTTGACATTATACTCTACAACATTTCTTCAACAAGATCTGATGAACTTCCAGACTTCTGAAAACATGGAGATGCTGGGAAGGTGTCCCTCCCTAGAGAAGGCAAGGAAGTATTTTATTCCACCCATACCCGGCCCCAGAATTGAATTGCATTTATTTATTTTTGCAGTATTAAAGATTGAATCCAGAGGTGCTCTACCACTGACCTACATCCCCAGTTCTTTCTTTCTTTTTTTTTTTTTTTTAATTTTTAGACAGTCTCCCCCTAAATTGCCCAGACAATCTAGAGGATTAAATTTTCAATCCTCCTGCCTCAGGCTCCAGAGTCACTGGGATTACAGGAGTGTACTTGCACATCTGGTACATGTATGAATCTTGGAGAAATGAATGTAAATGAAATAAGCAAGATACATAAGGATAAATATTGTACGATCCCCTCTATGTAAGTACCTAGTATAGTTAAATTCATGGAGACACAAAATGGAATGATGATTTTGTGGGCTGAAGGGAGGGAAGGATGAGGAATTATTTATTAATTAGTACAGAATATCAGTTCAGATAAGATGAAAAAGTTCTGGAGATGATTCCAGATGTCAAGTTGACCTTAGAAACATTGCAAGCCTCTGTGGGACCTTTGTGTAACAGACCCTTTTCTTCAAACTTCCAAGCGACAAATCATACCTAACCCTTTTCTTACAAAACAATTTAACTTTTGTCATACCAATCATAATTTCCAACTAACAAGTGCAATTTCTAAGTCCCTTGTATTTTAAATTAACAAATACATCTGTGATTTTTTTAAAACCTCAGAGAACATTTTCAGGACTGCTTAAATATGTGTTTTCCTGAATTGCAAATCCTAATTAGCCCCACATAAATATAATTTTCTTTGTTCTTAACTAGGTTGATTTTATTCAAGGTCAATAAAAATGATCTTGAATAGCAGTGGTCTTCTGGAAGGATGCATAGTGACTTTTCCCAGCATGCCATGCTCCATTTGAATTTGGTACTAGGTACCAATGGGACCCATTACATCCTTTCATCTCCTTTAGGCATTCTATGATATGAGGGTAAGTCCCTCTGGATTTGACCTATCAGACTCATTTTAGTGGGGTCCAAAACATTTATTTGGGTGCTTCTTGTTGCTAATATTCCCACTATTAGTGGAAGAATTTCATTTTTTCTACTAGGCAGAAGATTTAGATCACACTTATAGCTCCAATATTTGTCATTGGGCAAAGATTCAAGTCTGGGTTTCTGGTCAAATGTAACTGAACTCATAGTGATTTCTTGTGACCATTTTAAATTTTATAATTGGAATTTGCTTTTGTTGACCAACATAATAGGTGAACCTATGAGAATGCCCTCACTCTGAAGAAAATGTGCATTACTACTTCCAATCTCTTTGGGGGTGTTTCAGGCAATTAAAACTGTGTGGAGCTGGGTGCTATGGCACATGTCTATAATCCCTGTTGCTTAGGAGGCTGAAGCAGGAGCATCACAAGTTCCAAGCCATCCTCAGCAACTTAGCAATGTCCTAAGCGATTTAGAGAGATCCTGCCTCAAAATATAAAAATAAAAAATAAAAAGAGCTGGGGATGTGGCTCAGGGGTTAAGCACCTCTGGATTCAATCCCTGGTACTAAAATAAAATAATAAAATGAAATAAAACTGTGAAAGTGTTGGGACTCACAACCTGATATATAGTGGCTTTTAGGGCTCTCCAAATAAACACACCCCATTTCTTGATCACAGGGAACAATTTTGGCTAATCCAGTGAGAATGCTCATAAGAGATTTGCAATCACCACATCCTGAGTCCCCCTAATTCTTCCCAAGGTTAGGTTCCATCCTGAGATATATAAGAGAATTTAATGACCTAATTAGTAAGCCATCCCTCAAAACACCACACATAACAGCCCCCAATACAATTTCCTTGGTAATGGTCCATAAAAATAGTCTTTCTAAATTATAATGGGTAGCCAACTCTCTAAAAATAATACGAATAGGAACTACCCTTCTGAAACTCCAGCTGGCTTTATGTGTAACACCTATGGTTTCTTCTCATGTAAATTTATTGGTAAATGGGCCCAAATACCTCAGGAAGTTTAAAAATTGCATTGTCCAAAGTGGGTAATTTTGAAACTCACAAATTAGTTTATCTACACTCATGATTGGAAAAAGCTGGTTTTAGAACTAGGCAAAATGAGTGAGAAACTTGTCTTCAATGGTATCATCTAAATGCAACTCATAAAAGATCTCCTTACAAGCAGTAAAACTTAATTAAAAGATAGTCTCGAGCAGCTTCAGGGACCAGGATAGGGCAGCCAGAGACTTCCCCAAGTAGCCTGGACCCCTGCAGTGGGAGGTGCCTTTCAAGGCTAGCTTCTCGGACCAGACCGCCCAGTGAGAGGCTTTCTACATAGAACTAGCCACAAGTCCCCGAAACAACGGAGAGCTTCGATCCGCAGGCAGCCTCTGGGATCAGGGCAGGGCAGCCAGAGACCTCTTCAGGCGGCTCTGCCCACTCCGGCCGCAGGCTCTTTTCACGGGGTGATCCAAGATGGCGGCCTAGAGGGTGACTGCACCCCCAGTCGCTCCAGAACCCAGGAGTTAAGAAGGGGAGGCATTGAGAGACTCAGATTGAAATAGAGCCACAGGTGAGTCTGCCCACTGGGTAAAGCTCGGCCCGGGTGACAGGCACAGATAGGGGTGGCTTATCAGAGCAGGGCAGGGCAGCTAGAGTCTTCCCCAGGTAGCCTTCCACGCTCCAGCGGTGGGCTCCTTCCACACGGCCAGCTGCACGGTGCAGGCCCCCAGTGAGAGCCTTTCCGCACAGACCAAGCTCCAAACCCTGGAACCAGTAGGGGGCTAGGGGCAGCTTTCTTCGGATGCACTGCATTATCAAATTCCTCCAAGACATCAGGCTACTGAAGGCTGGGAGGTGATACACTGGAAATCTACTGGGACACTATAAGCCAATAGTGGAAATCTGCAATATCTCAGGGTCCCACTGACAGCTGACCAATATGAGAAAACAAGGGAAGAAAATGTCCCAAACAAACCTAGATACTACATCAATAAAACCCAATGACAGCACAGCAGAAAAATGTCAGAAAGGGAGTTCAGAATGTACATAATTAAAACAATCAGGAAGCAAATGAGGAGATGAAAGAGCAAATGCAGGCATTAAATGATCGCACCAATCAACAGTTAAAAGACCAAATACGGGAAGCAAGAGATCATTTCAATAAACAGTTAGAGATACTGAAAAAAAAGCAAACTGAAATACTTGAAATGAAGGAAACAATAAACCAAGTTAAAAACTCCATAGAAAGCATAACCAATAGGATAGAACACCTGGAAGACAGAACCTCAGACATTGAAGACAAAATATTTAATCTTGAAAACAAAGTTGGCCAAACACATAAAATGGTAAGAAATCATGAACAGAGTCTACAAGAATTATGGGATATCATGAAAAGGCCAAATTTAAGAATTATTGGGATTGAGGAAGGCTTAGAGAAACAAACCAAAGGAATGAACAATCTATTCAATGAAATAATATCAGAAAATTTCCCAAATCTGAAGAATGAAATGGAAAACCAAGTATAAGAGGCTTATAGGACTCCAAATACACAAAATTACAACAGACCCACACCAAGGCACATTATTATGAAAATACCTAACATACAAAATAAAGACAGAATTTTAAAGGCCGCAAGAGAAAAGAATCAAATTACATTCAGAGGGAAACCAATAAGAATATCAGCAGAATTTTCAATCCAGACCCTAAAAGCTAGAAGGGCCTGGAACAACATATACCAAGCCCTGAAAGAAAACGGATGCCAACCAAGAATCTTATACCCAGCAAAACTTACCTTCAAATTTGACGATGAAATAAGATCCTTCCATGATAAACAAAAGCTAAAGGAATTTACAAAAAGAAAGCCAACATTACAGAACATTCTCAGCAAAATATTCCATGAGGAAGAGATGAAAAACAACGATGAAAATCAGCAACAGGAGGCGCTAGCCTAAAGGAATAGCCAAATAAAGGAGAAACCAAATCATGTCAAAAACAAATATGAGTCAATTGACTGGGAATACAAATCATATCACAATAATAAGCCTGAATGTTAATGGCCTGAACTCATCAATCAAAAGACATAGACTGGCAGATTGGATTAAAAAGAAAAATCCAACAATATGCTGCCTGCAAGAGATTCATCTCATAGAAAGAGACACCCATAGACTAAAGGTGAAAGGATGGGGAAAAACATACCATGCACACGGACACAGCAAAAAAGCTGGAGTATCCATACTCATTTCAGATAATGTGGACTTCAAGCCAAAACTAGTCAGAAGGGATAAAGAAGGACATTACATGCTGCTTCAGGGAAGCATAAATCAGGAAGACATAACAATCATAAATATCGCCCCGAACATTGGCTCATCCACGTACGTCAAGCAAGTCCTTCTCAATTCCAGAAATCAAATAGACCACAACACAATAATACTAGGTGATTTTAGCACACCTCTCTCACCACTGGATAGATCGTCCAAACAAAAATTGAATAAAGAAACTATAGATCTCAACAACACAATCAACAACTTAGACTTAACAGACATATATAGAATATACCATCCAACAAAGAACGAATACACTTTCTTCTCAGCAGCACATGGATCCTTCTCTACAATAGACCATATTTTATGCCACAAAGCTACTGTTAGCAAATACAAGAAGATAGAGATACTACCTTGTACTCTATCAGATCATAATTGATTGAAATTAGAAATAAATGACAGAATAAAAAACAGTAACTTCTCCAATACCTGGAGATTAAATAGTACACTATTATATGATGAATGGATAACAGAAGACATCAGGAGGGAAATAAAAAAATTTTTAGAAGTAAACGAGAACAAAGACACATCATATCAAAATCTCTGGGACACTATGAAAGCAGTACTTAGAGGAAGATTTATTTCTGGGGTACATTCAAAAAAAGAAGTAGAAATCAACAAATAAACAACTTAACACTACAGCTCAAAGCGCTAGAAAAAGAAGAGCAGACCAATACCAAAAGTAGTAGAAGACAGGAAATAGTTAAAATCAGAGCCAAAATCAATGAAATCGAAACAAAAGAAACAATTGCAAAAATTAACAAAATAAATAGTTGGTTCTTTGAAAAAATAAATAAAATTGATAAACTCTTAGCCACACTAACAAAGAGAAAGAGGGAGAAAACTCAAATTACTAAAATTCGGAATGAACAAGGAAACATCACAACAGACATGAGTGAAATACAAAACATAATTAGAAGCTATTTCAAAAATCTATACTCCAACAAAACAGAAAACCTCGAAGACATCAACAAATTTCTAGAGACATATGAATTGCCTAAACTGAACGAGGAGGACATACACAACTTAAATAAACCAATTTCAAGCAATGAAATAGAAGAGGTCATCAAAAGCCTACCAACAAAGAAAAGTCCAGGACCAGATGGGTTCTCAGCTAAGTTCTACAAAACCTTTAAAGAAGAGCTCATTCCAATACTTCTCAAAGTATTCCATGAAATAGAAGAGGAGGGAACCCTACCAAACTCGTTCTATGAAGCCAATATCACCCTGATACCTAAACCAGACAGAGACACATCGAGGAAAGAAAATTTCAGACCAATATCCTTAATGAACATCGACGCAAAAATTCTCAACAAAATTTTAGCAAATCGCATACAAATATATATTAAAAAGATAGCGCACCACGATCAAGTGGGTTTTATCCCAGGGATGCAAGGTTGGTTCAACATTCGGAAATCAATAAATGTCATTCACCATATCAACAGACTTAAAGTTAAGAATCACATGATTATTTCAATAGATGCAGAAAAAGCATTCGATAAAATACAGCATTCCTTCATGCTAAAAATACTAGAAAAAATTGGGGTAGTGGGAACATTCCTTAACATTATAAAGGCCATCTATGCTAAGCCCATGGCTAATACCATTCTAAATGGTGAAAAACTGAAAACGTTCCCCCTAAAAACTGGAACAAGGCAGGGATGCCCTCTTTCACCACTTCTATTCAATATCGTCCTTGAGACTCTAGCCAGAGCAATTAGACAAACCAAAGAAATTAAAGGGATACGAATAGGAAAAGAAGAACTCAAACTATCCCTGTTCGCTGATGACATGATTATATATTTAGAGGAACCAGGAAATTCCACCAGAAAACTTTTAGAACTCATAAGTGAATTCAGTAATGTAGCAGGTTACAAGATCAATGCTCATAAATCCAATGCATTTTTATACATAAGTGATGAATCTTCAGAAAAAGAAATTAGGAAAACTACCCATTCACAATAGCATCGAAAAAAATAAAATACTTGGGAATCAATCTCACAAAAGAGGTGAAAGACCTCTCCAATGAGAACTACAGAACACTAAAGAAAGAAATTCAAGAAAACCTTAGAAGATGGAAAGATCTCCCATGTTCCTGGATAGGCAGAATTAATATTGTCAAAATGGCTATACTACCTAAAGTGCTATACAGATTCAATGCAATTCCAATTAAAATCCCAATGATGTACCTTGCAGAAATAGAGCAAGCAATTATGAAATTCATCTGGAAGAATAGAAAACCTACAATAGCTAAAGCAATCCTCAGTAGCAAGAGCGAAGCAGGGAGTATTGCAATACCAGATCTTCAACTCTACTACAAAGCAATAGTAACAAAAACGGCATGGTATTGGTACCAAAATAGACAGGTAGATCAATGGTACAGAATAGAGGACATGGACACAAAACCAAATAAATACAATTTTCTCATACTAGACAAAGGTTCCAAAAATATGCAATGGAGAAAAGATAGCCTCTTCAACAAATGGTGCTAGGAAAACTGGGAAACCATATGCAATAGAATGAAATTAAACCCCTATCTCTCACCCTACGCAAAACTCGACTCAAAATGGATCAAGGACCTCGGAATCAGACCAGAGACCCTGCATCTCATAGAAGAAAAAGTAGGTCCAAATCTTCAACTTGTTGGCTTAGGATCAGACTTCCTTAACAGGACTCCCATAGCACAAGAAATAAAAGCAAGAATCAACAAATGGGATAGATTCAAACTAAAAAGCTTTCTCTCGAGGGGCGGGCCAAGATGGCGGACTAGAGGGCGGCTGCATTTCACGCTGCTCCAGGACGCAAGATTCAAAAGAGGAGATAGTGAGAGACTTGGGACCAACTCAAAGCTGCCGTGTGAGTCTCTCCTGTTGGGGAGGTGTCCCGGATGGGGCGGTAGCCCCGGAACGCAGGGAATTTGTGAAGTGGAGTTGCTCGGCGAGACGCCCCTCCCCCCGCTGGAGCAGTGAACATGGACAACTGGGATCATTGTAGAGGAGGCGGCTCAGCACAGCGCTTGGACTACAGCAGCTGCTGGGTCTCCGGGCGGCTGCCTGGGGAGGAGCTGTGTGGCGAGCTGTTTGGACCCAGAACAACCGCTTCTGAACACCGGGGGGTTGCCCGGAGGAAGAGGAGGAGCGCGGCGGGACGCTTGGTCTGGGAGTGACTGCATCAGAACCACAGGCAGTTGCCAGAGGAGGAGCTGCATGGTGAACTGTTTGAACTCAGAACGAGCGCTCCTGAGTGCCGGGAGGTTGCCTGGAGGAGGAGGAGGAGCGCGCGGCGTGTTGCTTGACCTGGGAGTGACTGCATCAGAGCCGCGGGCGGTTGCCGGAGGAGGAGCTGCGTGACGAGCTGTTTGAACTCGGAGCAGCTGCTCCAGAATACTGGTGGCCTGCCTGGAGGAGGAGAGCGGTGGGACGCTTAGTCCGGGAGTGACTGCATCAGAACCACAGGCGGTAGCCAGAAGAGGAGGCGAGTGGTGAGTTGATTGGACTAAAAGCCACCGCTACTGAACACCGGTGGCCTGCCTGGAGGAGGAGCGTGGTGAGTCACCTGGTCTCGGAGCCACCGCTCCTGAACACCCCGGGGGCTACCCCAAGGAGGAGGAGGAGGAACAGGGCGGGTCACTTGGACTTGGAGTGACTGCCTAGGGCTACGGGTGGTTGGCGGGAGGAGGAGACCCGAAGTGAGTTGTTTGGACTCCTAGTGACTGCGTCGGAAACCGGGCGGCTGTCCGGAGGAGGAGGTGTGTGGCGGGTCTCTGGGTCTCGGAGATATTGTACGGGGCTCCAGGTGGTGGCTCAGGGGAGGGGCCGCATAGCCAGGCGATTAGGTGCAGAGCAGGGTCCCAGGAGCTAGGTGGCTTCTTGCTGGAAGAGCCGCACAGAGACACGCCTAGGGGCGGAGCGAAGTTTCCAGGGCGGCGGGCAGATTCTCTGGGAGAGGCAGCCTAAGGAGACTCGCCTGCGAAGGGTGAGGCTCCCAGGCCCAGGACGTAGGTCCGGGCCCCTGGGATCATTACAGAGGAAGATAGCCCAGCCCAGGTGGTAGTTGTAGATTGAGGGGAACCTCTAGGAGGGCAACTGACCAGGGAGACGTCCCCACCGAGTGACTCTTCCCGGCCGGGGGAGGTTTCCCACAGAGACGGTAAAGCCAGAGACATAGGCACAAACAGGCCTTGCCTCAGCCCACAGTCTAGTTCCCCATTGGATGACCATTGGTCAGCAAGTGGAGGCACCTCTGCCCACTAGCAGGGAATATACGCCACCTGAAGGTAACCACACCTAGAGAGGCAGCTTCTTCGTGGAGCTCTGCATTATCAACCTCCTCCAAGACTTCAGGCTACTGAAGGATAAGAGGGGATATACTAGCAATCTTCAGGGACATTATAAGTTGATAGAGGAAATCTGCAATATCTTAATGACCCACTGATTCCTGAACAATATGAGAAAACAAGGGAAGAAAATGCCCCAAACAAATCTAGATGTTACATCAATAAAATCCAACGACAGCATGGGAGAAGAAATGACAGAAAGGGAGTTCAGAATGTACATAATTAAAATGATTAGGGAAGCAAACGATGAGATGAAAGAGCAAATGCAGGCATTGAATGATCGCACCAATCGACAGTTAACAGAGCAAATTCAGGAAGCAAAAGATCATTTCAATAAAGAGTTAGAGATATTGAAAAAAAACCAAACAGAAATCCTTGAAATGAAGGAAACAATAAACCAAATTAAGAACTCCATAGAAAGCATAACCAATAGGATAGAACAGCTGGAAGACAGAACTTCAGATATTGAAGACAAAATATTTAACCTCGAAAACAAAGTTGAACAAACAGAGAAGATGGTGAGAAATCATGAACAGAATCTCCAAGAACTATGGGATATCATGAAAAGGCCAAATTTGAGAATTATTGGGATTAAGGAAGGCTTAGAGAAACAAACCAAAGGAATGAACAATCTATTTGAAGAAATAATATCAGAAAATTTCCCAAATCTGAAGAATGAAATGGAAAATCAAGTCCAAGAGGCTTATAGGACTCCAAATACACAAAATTACAACAGACCCACACCAAGGCACATTATAATGAAAATACCTAACATACAAAATAAAGACAGAATTTTAAAGGCTGTGAGAGAAAAGAACCAAATTACATTCAGGGGGAAGCCAATACGGATATCAGCAGATTTTTCAATCCAGACCCTAAAAGCTAGAAGGGCCTGGAACAACATACACCAAGCCCTGAAAGAAAACGGATGCCAACCAAGAATCTTATACCCAGCAAAACTTACCTTCAAATTTGACGATGAAATAAGATCCTTCCATGATAAACAAAAGCTAAAAGAATTTACAAAAAGAAAGCCAGCATTACAGAACATTCTCAGCAAAATATCTCATGAGGAAGAGATAAAAAACAAAGAAGCAAATCAGCAAAGGGAGGAATTATCCTAAAGGAACTGTCAAATAAAGGAGGAACCAAGATGTGTCAAAAATTTTAAATATGAACCAAATGACTGGGAATACAAATCATATCTCAATAATAACCCTGAATGTTAATGGCCTGAATTCATCAATCAAAAGACATAGACTGGCAGATTGGATTAAAAAGAAAGATCCAACAATATGTTGCCTGCAAGAGACTCACCTCATAGAAAGAGATACCCATAGACTAAAGGTGAAAGGATGGGAAAAAACATACCATGCACATGGGCTCAGCAAAAAAGCTGGAGTATCCATCCTCATTTCAGATAATGTGGACTTCAAGCCAATGTTAGTTAGAAGGGATAAAGAAGGACATTTCATACTGCTTAAGGGAAGCATAAATCAGCAAGATATAACAATCATAAACATCTATGCCCCAAACAGTGGCTCATCCATGTATGTTAAACAAATCCTTCTCAATTTTAGAAACCAAATAGACCATAACACAATAATACTAGGTGATTTTAACACGCATCTTTCACCACTGGATAGATCTTCCAAACAAAAATTGAACAAAGAAACCATAGATCTCAATAACACAATCAATAATTTAGACTTAACAGACATTTATAGAATATACCATCCAACCAAGAGCGAATACATTTTCTTTTCAGTAGCACATGGATCCTTCTCTAAAATAGACCATATATTATGCCACAAAGCTAATGTCAGCAAATACAAGAAGATAGAGACACTACCTTGTATTCTATCAGATCATAATGGATTGAAGTTACAAATTAATGAAAGAGTAAAAAACAGCAACTACTCCAACACCTGGAGATTAAACAATATGCTACTATATGATGAATGGATAACAGAAGATATTAGGAAGGAAATTAAAAAATTCTTAGAGGTAAGCGAGAACAAAGAAACATCATATCAAAATCTCTGGGACACTATGAAAGCGGTACTTAGAGGAAGATTTATTTCATGGAGCGCATTTAATAAAAGAAGTAAAACTCAAAAAATAAATGACCTAACACTACAGCTCAAAGCCCTAGAAAAAGAAGAACAGACCAACACCAAAAGTAGTAGAAGACAGGAAATAGTTAAACTGAGAGCTGAAATCAACGAAATTGAAACGAAAGAAACAATACAAAAAATTGACAAAATAAATAGTTGGTTCTTCGAAAAAATAAACAAAATTGATAAACCTTTAGCCACACTAACAAAGAGAAGACGAGAGAAAACCCAAATCACTAAAATTCGGAATGAACAAGGAAATATCACAACAGACACGACTGAAATACAAAACATAATTAGAAGCTATTTTGAAAATCTATACTCCAACAAAATAGAAAATTTCGAAGACATCAACAGGTTTCTAGAGACATATGAATTGGCTAAACTGAACGAGGAGGACATACACAATTTAAATAGACCAATTTCAAGTAATGAAATAGAAGAAGTCATCAAAAGCCTTCCAACAAAGAAAAGTCCAGGACCAGATGGGTTCTCAGCCGAGTTCTACAAAACTTTTAAAGAAGAACTCATTCCAATACTTCTCAAAGTATTCCAGAAAATAGAAGAGGAGGGATCTCTCCCAAACTCATTCTATGAAGCCAATATTACCCTGATTCCTAAACCAGACAGAGACACATCGAAGAAAGAAAATTTCAGACCAATATCCTTAATGAACATTGATGCGAAAATTCTAAACAAAATTTTAGCAAATCGCATACAAAAACATATTAAAAAGATAGTGCACCATGATTAAGTGGGTTTCATCCCAGGGATGCAAGGTTGGTTCAACATCAGGAAATCAATAAATGTCATTCACCATATCAATAGACTTAAAGTCAAGAATCACATGATTATTTCGATAGATGCAGAAAAAGCATTTGATAAAATACAGCACCCCTTCATGCTCAAAACACTAGAAAAAATAGGGATAGTGGGAACATTCCTTAACATTGTAAAGGCCATCTACGCTAAACCCATGGCTAATATCATTCTAAATGGTGAAAAACTGAAAGCATTCCCTCTAAAAACTGGAACAAGGCAGGGATGCCCTCTTTCACCACTTCTATTCAATATCGTCCTTGAGACTCTAGCCAGAGCAATTAGACAGACCAAAGAAATTAAAGGGATACGAATAGGAAAAGAAGAACTCAAACTATCCCTATTTGCTGATGATATGATGGTATACTTAGAGGAACCAGGAAATTCCACCAGAAAACTTTTAGATCTCATAAGTGAATTCAGTAAAGTAGCGGGATATAAGATCAATGCACATAAATCTAAGGCATTTTTATATATAAGCGATGAATCTTCAGAAAGAGAAATTAGGAAAACTACCCCATTCACAAAAGCTTTGAAAAAAATAAAGTATTTGGGAATCAATCTCACAAAAGAGGTGAAAGACCTCTACAATGAGAACTACAGAACTCTAAAGAAAGAAATTAAAGAAAACCTTAGAAGATGGAAAGATCTCCCATGTTCTTGGATAGGAAGAATTAATATTGTCAAAATGGATATACTACCAAAAGTGCTATACAGATTCAATGCAATTCCAATTAAAATCCCAATGATGTACCTTACAGAAATAGAGCAAGCAATTATGAAATTCATCTGGAAGAATAAAAAACCCAGAATAGCTAAAGCAATTCTTGGCAGAAAGAGTGAAGCAGGGGGTATCGCAATACCAGATCTTCAACTCTACTACAAAGCAATAGTAACAAAAACGGCATGGTATTGGTACCAAAATAGAAAGGTGGATCAATGGTACAGAATAGAGGACATGGACACAAACCCAAATAAATACAATTTTCTCATACTAGACAAAGGGGCCAAAAATATGCAATGGAGAAAAGATAGCCTCTTCAACAAATGGTGCTGGGAGAATTGGAAAACCATATGCAACAGAATGAAACTAAACCCATATCTCTCACCATGCATGAAACTAAACTCAAAATGGATTAAGGATCTCGGAATCAGACCAGAGACCTTGCATCTTATAGAAGAAAAAGTAGGTCCAGAGCCTCAACATGTCGGCTTAGGACCAGACTTCCTCAACAGGACTCCCATAGCACAAGAAATAAAAGCAAGAATTAATAACTGGGATAGATTCAAACTAAAAAGCTTTCTCTCAGCAAAGAAACTATCAGCAATGCAAAGAAAGAGCCTACAGAGTGGGAGAAAATCTTTGCCAATCATACTTCAGATAGAGCGCTAATCTCCAGAATCTATAAAGAACTCAAAAAACTCTACACCAAGAATGTAAATAATCCAACTGACAAATGGGCTAAGGAAATGAATAGACACTTCACAGAAGAAGATATACAAGCAATCAACAAACATATGGAAAAATGTTCAACATCTCTAGTAATAAGAGAAATGCAAATCAAAACCACCCTAATATTCCATCTCACCCCAATTAGAATGGCAATTATCAAGAATACAAGCAACAACAGGTGTTGGCGAGGATGTGGGGAGAAAGGTACACTCTTACATTGCTGGTGGGGCTACAAATTAGTGCAGCCACTCTGGAAAGCAGTGTGGAGATTCCTTAGAAAACTTGGAATGGAAACACCATTTGACCCAGCTATCCCACTCCTTGGCCTATACCCAAAGGACTTAAAATCAGCATATTACAGAGATACAGCCACATCAATATTCATAGCTGCTCAGTTCACAATAGCCAGATTGTGGAACCAACCCAGATGTCCTTCAATTGATGAATGGATAAAGAAAATGTGGTATATATATACAATGGAATATTACTCAGCCATAAAGAACGATAAAATTATGGCATTTGCAGGCAAATGGATGAAACTGGAGAATATCATGCTAAGTGAGATAAGCCAATCTCAAAAAACCAAAGGAAGAATGATATCGCTAATAAGTGGATGATGACACATAATGGGGGGTGGGAAGGGTTAGTGTTGGGGTTGGAGTTGGGTTTAGGGAGGGGTGCAGGAATGGAGGAAGGAAGGACTGTATAGATGGAGGGGAAGGGTGGGAGGGGAGGGGGGGAAGGGAAAAAATGGTAGAATGAATCAAACAACATTACCCTATGTAAATTTATGATTACACAAATGGTATGCCTCTACGCCATGTACAGACAGAGAAACAACATGTATCCCATTTGTTTACAATAAAAAAATAAATTAAAAAAAAAAAAAGCTTTCTCTCAGCAAAGGAAACTATCAGTAATGTGAAGAGAGAGCCTACAGAGTGGGAGAATATCTTTGCCAACCATACTTCAGATAGAGCGCTAAATTCCAGAATCTATAAAGAACTCAAAAAACTCTACACGAAGAATACAAATAATCCAATCAACATATGGGCTAAGGAAATGAACAGACACTTCACAGAAGAAGATATACAAGCAATCAACAGATATATGAAAAAATGTTCAACATCCCTAGTAATAAGGGAAATGTAAATCAAAACTACCCTAAGATTTCATCTCACCCCAATTAGAATGGCGATTATCAAGAACACAAGCAACAGTAGGTGTTGGCGAGGATGTGGGGAAAAAGGAACACTCATACATTGCTGGTGGGGTTGCAAATTAGTGCAGCCACTCTGGAAAGCAGTGTGGAGATTCCTCAGAAATGTTGGAATGGAAACACCATTTGACTCAGCTATCCCACTCCTTGGCCTATACCCAAAGGACTTAAAATCAGCATACTACAGAGTTACAGCCATATCAATGTTCATTGCTGCTCAATTTACCATAGCCAGATTGTGGAACCAACCTAGATGCCCCTCAGTTGATGAATGGATAAAGAAACTGTGGCATATATATACAATGGAATATTACTCCGCAATGAAGAATGATAAAATTATGGCATTTGCAGGCAAATGGATGAAATTGGAGAATATCATGCTAAGTGAGATAAGCCAATCTCAAAAAACTAAAAGACGAATGATCTCGCTGATTAGCGGATGAGGACATATAATGGGGGGTGGGAGGGGTTAGCATTAGGGTTAGGGTTAGGTTTAGGGTTAGGGATAAGGAGAGTGGTAAGAATGAAGGAAAGAAGGACTGTATAGAGGGAAAAGAGGGGTGGGAGGGGTGGGGGGGAAGGAAAAAAAAAATCAAACATCATTGCCCTATGTAAACGTATGATTACACAAATGGTATGCCTTGACTCTATGTACTAATAGAGAAACAACATGTATCCCATTTGTATACAATAATAAAAAAAATAAAAATTAAAAAAATTAAAAAAATAAAAATTAAAAAAAAAAAGATAGTCTCTACATTGAAATTCTTCTGTTGATCTTGTGATGCATTCATCAGGTGGTCTGATAATTATAAGATGAGAGGTCAGTATGTCCTGCCATACCACCATACCATCATGCTTTGTTCTCTCTCTCTCTCTCTCTCTCTCTCTCTCTCTCTCTCTCTCTCTCTCTCTCTCTCTCCCTCTTTTGTTTCAGTTCTGAGGATTGAATCCAGGGACACTCTCCCACTGAGCTATGTCCCCAGCACTTTTTTTTTTTTGTTAATTTTGCAACAGGGTCTCACTAAGCTGCCTTAACTTGCAATTCTCCTGCCTCAGTCTCCTGAGTCACTAGGATTACAGGTGTTTATCCACATGTGCATGTGCCACCACACCAGTCAGATGTCCCTCATTTAATGTGTTTAAGGTGAGGAAATTTCATTATTCCTTGATATTGTGCATTTGATAAGCTCATAGCCCTGTTTTCTCCCATATAGATTTGATATGTTCATGCTTTGCTATATGACTCTGATCTAATTTGATAAAATTCACAGGTGACTAGTTTCTATTAGCATGATTAATTTATCAGTTTGTGCTTTATGATTGTGTTGTACATCTGGGGGTTATTCTTTCCAGTAAGTTCTGTATTTATTTATTTGCCCAGACAAGTTTCCGAGTTATTCTGCTTTACCACTAAGGGCAAACTACTGCTTATAAAATGAAGGAACTCAGAGTTAGACATAGCCTGAAAGTTGCTGTGCTATAAAACATGAAATAACACTGAGCAGGGCACAGCATGCTCTCCATAGAATAATAAATTAAAATAGGAAACTCCAAGTTTTTCCCAGGTACTCCTTCAGGTAGAGTGGGCATATAAAATGCTCTTTGACCTATTCACTGCAGGACTATGCTCAAAAGTCTGTGAAATTTTGACTGGTTATTTTGAAGTTCCTTGATACAAAACCGAAGTTGATCCCCTATATTAAAATGGCAGAATTTCTGAAGTAAACAGTTGTTCAGTTTTCCATTGAAGTTTTTTTTGTTTATTTGTTTGTTTTGTTTTTTTTGGGGGGGGGTATTTTTCATGCATCACTTTGTTGAGGACTGTGGTGTATAGACTATATTTTGCAGTTTTGTCATATATTCTTATATTTTTTAATTTTTATTGTATATATTTTTCCTTTTGATTGTCTGTTTTCCTGGATTCCCTATCTTTTCTTCTGCTAATGGTCAGTCTTGTCAATTCCTCTTCCACTCTTACTATAGATTTTTGCTCTGGCTTCTCTACTCTTCTGTCATGAGCATCATGTCCTTTACCACTTCTGTTCTCTCCTTGTCCAACATTTGGAATTTTGAACCATTTTAGCAAATTGGCAAATGGGTGTAAAATGTGGACAGTAATTGAACTTATTGCTACTGTTTGTTGTGAGAAAATTGTGGAAATGTTGATAGGATCTAGGGGATTTGAAGCTGTGTGTTGTTTACATTGATGCTGTTGATGTTGGTCTCCTGCCTTGATGGTAAGGTGCTGGAAACTTTCAGGGACACTATAGGTCAGAAGGGTAGAATTTGTGCTGCCCTAGAACCATACTGCTAGATGGGAAAAGACACACACAACATGATAAAACAAGGGAATAAAAAAACCAAGATGATCCAATGACAGAATCCACTGAAACACAGGGGAAGAAATATCAGAGAAGTTTAGAATGTACATAGTTCAACTAATCTGTGAAGAAAAGGAGAGAATAAGGAGTGAAATCAAAGAAAAAACACAAGAAGTGAAAGATTACTTCAATAAAGTTAGAGATTATGAAAGCAAAAACAAGCATAAATTCTCAAAATGAAGTAATCGATAAACCAAATTATAAATTCAATAGGAAGCATCACCAACAGACTAGACCACTTGGAAGACAGAATCTCAGAATATATCTTGAAAATACAGTTGACCAGGCAGAGAAGATGGTAAGAAACCATGAACAGAATATCCAAGAATTATGAGGTAACATGAAAAGACCAAATGTAAGAGTTATTGGGATAGATGAAGGAGCAGAGATAGAAACAAAAGAAATACCTAATCTTTTCAATGACACAACATCAGAAAATTTCCCAAACCTAAAAAATGAAATGGAAAATCAAATACAAGAGGCTTATAGAACTCCAAATATACAAAATTACAGCAGACCCATACCAAGACACATTATAATGAGAATAACAGAGAATAAAGATAAAATCTTAAAGGCCATAAGAGAAAAAAAAAAATCAAATTACGTGCAGGGAGGAACCAATTGGGATCTCAAAGGATTTCTCAACCCAGATGCTCAAAGCTAGGAGGTTCTGGAATAACATATGTCAAGCTCTGAAAGAAAATGTATGCCAAACAAGAATTTTATATCCAGAAATATTAAGTTTCAAATTTGAATATGAAATAAAAACTGTATATGATAACCAAAAGCTAAAATAATTCACAACTAGAAAGCCTGCACTACAAAACATTCTCAGCAAAATATTTCATGAGGCCTCAGAAAGGGATGCCTTGTGACATGTACTAAGCATTTTTTTGTGGAATACCAATCTTTTGTAAGATGGGCAGGACAAAGAGGGGATGCTTGTTTTTGCCCATTCTGAGAATACAACTTTGATTGTACTTCTTCATGTGTGTATCTTCTGATGCCTAAAAGGGTTGGTGATTATATATATATTTTTTTCAAAGCAGGTCATAGTGTCATAGGAGAGTGGGGAGCTGAAGCACCAAACCTTAGTTTTAAAAGAAAATTTAAAGTCAATTGAAAAAATTCGAGCAAGAGAATTTTCTTATAAATGAAAGTAAAGTAAGGCTCAAGCAAACAATACTCTCAAGAGAGATAATGGGTCATCTCCAAGCAGATAATGAAAGAAGAAACAGTGCTGCTTCCAAATTTATTACTGTTTGATGTTTTCCAGGACAACTGGGTTCCACCTTCTGCAGTCTTTACCAATCAGAACTTCCAGTTCTCCTCCTTCATATGAGGCAGGGCGGGGGTTTGACCCTAGTTGGTTTTAGGGCAGGCTCAAAATAGCTAGAGTTAGGTTCCCTTTCCAACTATGTTTTAGTATGCAGTCATGGTCATAAACACCCTGATTCAGCATATGTGCTCAAAGTCATAAACATCTGCTTGAGAGCATGTGCTTACTTATATAACCTTTTGGCACCTTCTTTGTTTGGTCTGCATATAAAAAAGGCCTATGGAAAAACTCAGGGGGCTGGAGTCTGCTGGCACCTCCAAATAAAACACGTCTGCTATGCCAAATGTGACTTACATTATCTTTGACCTGCCAGGATCTCAAAACTGTTTCCCAGGGTCTGAGCCCCTATAGGCTATTGGTACTCTCTGGACCTGTCAGGGTGATCGCCCTATTAACATGGGTACTGGGGTACAAAATTTACTGTAGTGTGCCTGCACTACTAAAGAAATTTTCTTTTTGTTATTCATTGAGAAATCTATGGCCATAAATTCTACCTTTACAATGACCTCAGTAGACCCCATTGGGAGGTTAGCCCCATTGATCTTTCTTTCTTGACATATTTCTTAATTGGTTTCTTTTGTTTCCACATGTTTATGCTCAGGGTTAGTATACCTGTTGTTCTACAAGTTACTAGATTGTTCTCTAGCGTTAAAAGTAATTTAAAGAAAACCCGTGACCTTGCCATATTATTGGTTTGCATTCCCCTGTTCATTTCTGACTACTACCTAACAATAGAAACTCTAACTTTCCCCTCTCTTTCATCTTGGAGCTGACCATAAATAAATTCCCTGATCTACCTTCTCTATTAGTAGAAGATATGACCTTCCATTTTAGAAAGTGTCCTGTCCCACACTCACAAGGAAGGAAAGCTAAAGAATATGGTAATGCTTTTCTGGGTTTCCCCATCCAGGCTGTTAGCATGGGATATACCTTTTGTTCAATTACATTTCAATCTGATTGTCCCTGCTACAACCATGCCTATGCAACTAAGTTTCCATTACACAACAACAAAATGTGTACATGATGGTTCATCTCTTAGTCCTAGCCATCCAGGAGGCTGAGGCAGTAGCATCACAAGTTTGAGGTCAGCTAGGCAACTCAGGAGACCCTGTCTCAAACTAAAACATAAAAAAGGGCAAGGGAAGAGCAGCCCCTGGGTTCAATCCCCAGTACTGCAAAATACACAAACAAAGGACAGAGTTTGGTGAGCTACCAGATAAGTGAACATGCAGAGGTCCCTGGAGGGTAGTGAATCCAGAGAAGACATCATGGAAGCTTTGTTTTCCTCCTCTCATACCTCCCCCTTTGTGTCTTTTCATTTGTGTTCTTCATAATATACTATATGATGAACAAGTAAATATGAGTGTTTCCTTGAGTTCTGTGAGCTGCTTGAGCATTAAATTAATAGGAAGGAGGGGGTTATGGGAAACTCATCCTATAGCCGGTGGATCAGAAGTATAGATGAATAACCTGGAGTTTAAGATTGACATCTGAAGACCACAGGGTTAGGGGATCAGTTTTGAGTACTGGGTCTTAAACCTGTGGGATCTGATGCTAGCTCCAGGTAGACAGTATCAGAACTGCATTAAATTAGAAGATAGCCAACTGGTGTCTGTTGCAGAATTGAATGCTTGCTTGCTGTTGGAGAGAAATCCCCACACATTTTCCATTCACAGAAATGGTCTCTGCTGTGTGTTTATAGAATGAGAAACTGAGTCTGAATCAGAGCTGTTTTTTTTTTTCCTTCTATATCAAGAAGGTTCTTTATATATAAAAATATCTACGTGTGTTCTTCAATGCCAAGAAACACCCACCCTCTGTAATAAAAAAAAGTAAATGTGAATTGCTATGAATACATACACACAAGAAGCCATACATGATAAAAGATATATAGTGGGTTCTGACATATCTCTTAGTATTATAAGAATCTCTGACTCTAGTCTGTCAAAATCCTCTTGTGTGTGTCCTGAGTTTTCCTATTCCCCTTGTGACCTGGTTTCCATTGAGATTTTTCACATTTCACGACATAGATAACCTTTATTATTAAGCCTTAGTCTCAGTGAACACACTTCTTGAAGTGCATACATAAAAATTTAGCCTTTATTTGTGAACTCTGGGGCAGACTATGTAACACTGCAGCTCCTTCTAACCTATATTCTGTCTTTGCTCTCTCTGCAGGAATCAGTTTTCCTCTACTCTGGCAGCTTCATTCTCTCCTCATGCTGTGAAGACAAAAGAGTTTTAAGCTCCCTTCCTTTCAGGAGAAGAGTCTTATCCTGCTAGTAATTCAAATTGATGTGCATCACCCCCACTCCACCCACCCACCCACATTGTGTCCACACATACATTTGCACACTGCCATGACACTTTCTATTTAACACCATTTTATAGGCATAGAAGCTGTGCATCTTAACATTTAGCAACCTTAAGACAAACGATATGACTTTGGACTTTTCTGATATAATTATACTGCTCTGGCATATGCAGCCAAGTCCTTCGAGCTTTAGTTTAGTTCTTTAAACATGAGGAAAATGGAGGAGGCATTTTTTCCTTAGGTAATGGGGCCAGGGAGAGTCATCATCTCAAATCGGTAAATATTCAGTGGCTGCTTAGCTCAAATTCTAATAGTCAAACAAATGAAAGCATGTGTGACTAGAAAGATAAAGTACTCAAGTCAAGGGAAACAGAATGTAAATGTCCTGATGTCGGAGACAGGCCAAATACAGGTGGCTGTTAGTAGAGGTTATTCAAGTCAACTTTATATGCAAAGAAGCCTCTAAGTGTCATGGAAAGAAATACATCTGGGAGAATTAGTGGGCAGGAAAATGCAAGAGCAACATAAAGCAAAAGCTCTGGAGGCAGACTGCTGGGGTTTGAGTCTGTTTTTTTGTTTGTTTGTTTTTTTTAAAAGTAGGTATGTGCCCTTTGCCAAATTTAATTATCTTCTGTATGTCTCAGTTTGTTTATCTGTGAAATAGGAAAAATACCACACCTACTTAATTGCACTTTCTTGAGGACATACTGTAAGGAAAGAACCAAATGAAGGAAATAGAGAGGAGAGACAGCTCAACTGTAACACAGGACAAACTTGCAGAGGGGGACCCAGTGGAGACAGAGACCAGTCTTCTGCTTATAACCTGGGGTAGTTGTAGGGACCTGAGGGAATGGAGGGACTTTAGCCTTTAGGTCGTTGCTAGGGGGTTGTCAGAAAAGGGTCCTTGTGGTCTTCACCTTTGTTTTTTGAGGTGTTCACTGTTCCATGTTGAACCAGGTGCTTTTCAGGATTCCAGTCCAAGATAACAATTTCCATTCTTTGTATGATGATGAAGTATTGCTTGGGGCTTCATGCATAATGATGAAGTATTTTCTTAGACCTAGGTCAGCCTGAGTCAGAGTGACTATGAAGTAACTCTTGTTCTAAGATGGAGGATATGTTTCAAAATGGTGTTACCAGTGTCAAGTTCTTCCTAACAATATGTTAATACATATAGGGTACTTATAGAAGTACCTACACCTAGTAAGTAGTCAATAAATATTAGAAGCTAGAATTTCCATGAACATAATCATTCTTAGCATGAGCAGTACATTTCAAAACAAAAATCAAAGGTGGTGTGCCCTGCCTAAAAGTAACATATGTTATGAAATGACAATAAGAAACATAATGTGAGATCAATGGGATAGCATAACTAGCCCTGCTACTTTGTGTATCTGATAAGTGAAATCTCTCACAGCAATGGATAAAGAACAGTTTAGTCAAATGATGGACTTGGCAAAACGGATTAATTATACATGAACACAAATTGAGAATTTTACTTCACAAAATGTATAAATAGCAGACAAATTAAAGATATTGATGTAATTAATGGGAGAAAAAAGCCTAGACCCAGATAAATGTGAATACTTCTTTCAGCATGGGGCAGGTATTCCTCTACACCAAAGTCCTGGAATTCTGAAGTCCCTAAGAACACCTTTAATTCTGATATGAACTGAGAATTTGGGATTCTCCAAGAACCCCTTTAATAATTTGCTAGAAGGATTTGTAGAATTCAGAAAAATTGTTATATCATTGATTATGGTTTTTTACACTGGACGCTGGAAGGTAACTGATTAAAATCAGCAAAAGTAGAAGGCCCATATGTCAGAGTCCAGGACAATTTTAGTTATAAACTTCCCATAGTCCTCTCCTAGTGGAGTACTGTGTGCTGTGCCAACTCTATAATGACGTGACACTATGTATGAACCTTGCCAGGCAGGGAAGCTCTCCCAAGTCTTGGTGTTTAGACATTTTGTTGGAGTTCCAGTAGCACAGACATGGTTGATCATTTGCATGAATGATCTTAATTTCCACCCCAGTTAGAGGTTGAGTGATACCACATTGCCTGAGGCCCTCAACCATAATTACATAAGCAACGAAAATCTTGGGTGACCCAAGGTCCTGAAATAAGCAAATGTCCCTGATTTTCTAGGCAGGACATCCCAAGGACTTGGAGGACATCTCTCAGGAGCCCAGGGCAGACATCAAACCTCCCTTCTATCTAACATTCTTAATAAATAAATAACGCTATAAGTTAAAAAAGACAGATGATATAATAATATTAATGGTAACAATAGCTAGCAATGAACAATGTGATATACTGTTTTAAGAACTTTATATGTAATTATTTAATCTTTACAAAACCGTAAAGTAGGTACTGTTATCTTTCTCATATATGAGGAATAAGAGGGAAAGAGAGATGCTATGGAAAGATTTTCTCAGTAAATAAATGGGAAATTCATAAAAGAAGGAAAACAAATTGCTCTTAAAAATCACAAAATTTTCAATGAAATGCAAAATAAAGTTTTAATTAGATACCATATTTTCCAGTTAGATTCAAATGATTGAAGTATGAATAATGTTTAATCTTGATGAGAATTTGCTGAAGTAAGCATTTTATAGATAGCTGAAAGCAATATAGTAATTACAAAATTATCAAAGTGTAAATTCACTAAAATACAATACAAATCTTACAAATGATTATACCCATTGTCCTAGCAATTACATTTATAAATATTAAGTGTAAGGAGATAATTAGGATGCAAATATTTATGTATAAGGATATTCTTTAAAGAATATTAGAAAATATTGAAAAGCTGAGAAGAACCTAACTGGTTAACAGTAAGAGTCATTTGATATAGCCATATTTTGGAAAACTACACAGTCTTTAAATGTCTTAATACATGGAAACACACAATATTTATCATTGAGAAAGAACAGGTTACAAAACTGTATATATCAGGTTTGGGGTATAGCTCAGTTGGTAGAATGCTGGCCTTGCAAACACAAGGCCCTGGATTCAATCTCCAGCACTGCAAAAAACAAACAAACAAACAAACAAAAACAAGAACACCTGTATATATCAAGATGATGCCAATTTTGTAGTACACACAAATATATACATAAACATATACAAACACATGTGCAAACCATATAAATTCCTGACACAAGAATAGAATGAGGATTAGCTACAAATGAGCTAATGTTAGCAATATCATCCTCAGGTGACAGAATAATAGGTAATATTAAATGTACTTTTCTGCTTTTTCCCTCTGCTTTCCCCAAGTTTTCTAAAATAAACATGTATTGCCTTTTTTAATAAGAATAATATGACATGAAACATGTTAAAGAAAAATAAATATTAAGCTAATAATTATTAAGCCAGTTACTTTTTAAACTCAACTATTATTTCTGACAAGGACAAACATAATAGGCTAAATGTAAAAAAACAATATAAGCTAAGGTGTATTGAAAAGATACCATTAATGAATTTATAGAATAAAAAGAGAACCCATCATTGTCATCTCTGTGAATTTCTTTATTCTTTAAACTGATTAAGTGTAATATCTCTCTTGCACTTTCTCACTCTCATTTTCTGGTGCAATCACAGAACAGCATTATTAAACAGTACTATTGTATTGTATTTCAGTCCAGCCTTTATATTCGCATGTATAAATTTATTTTAATTCTAATTACTTTTTTGCAAAATTAGAATTTTACTAAATATTACCTTTTCTTACATAATGTTATGCATTTTTCCATGTCTTGAAATATTTTAAAAATTATTGATCTGCCATAACTAGTTTATATATACATCATAGGACTTAAATATTTTGGTTGTTTTATTGTACCTTGAAACTATAAGCTGATGTTTAAATTTCCTTTAAACTATAATTGAGAATGGTAAGTACATACTTTGAGTATGGAAGAAATGGAAATACAAGTAGATGTCAAAACTTTTGTCCATCAATAGGTACATACTCTCCCATGCTACAGGAGATAAGGGGAATTCTAGTTCATGAATGACTCTCCAATTCAGATTTCATCTTCCTAAGGTCCTCTTCTAAAACACAAATTCCCTAGATTGTTAAAAGCAGAAAGTCATTAATTTTCACTCTATTTTATCATATTTTTTTCTTCAAAACAGATCCACATTACCTTGTGAACTTGGGTAAGAAAAATGGGGAAAAAGAGAGAGGAAATACTTCAGGAAGAATGTCAAGCAAACTTCCTATTTCATACATTGTAATAAGATTGGCCTTGCTCATTAAATTTTCACACATATTTTGGTCCCCAGTGGAATAAAGAAAAACATGTGACAGGGTCAAAAGGAGAACAGGAGAATATACTGCAACAATTCATAGCCATTAATATTGATATTTGCCTAATATGGACAGAAAGAGACCTTACAATTTGCCATTCTTTTCACCCACCATTGCTATATATCATGCTTTTGTGACTGTTTGAATTGGGATGAAGTAAGGACAAAAACAAGACAAAAACTTTCTTCTTTATTCCATTCCCTATTTTTCAAAAAAGCAGGATTTCATTATAGAAATACTATGCAATAAAGTGATTCTACAGTTCTCTTTTTGACCTTCATGCAGCCCTAATTCTCATGTTGGAACAGTACTTTTCTAATGTCCATCCTTATTGCTTTTTTTATGGCACCAGATAGAAATACTGTAAAACTTAACAATCATTGATTCATCCGACAAAAAATAAAGGATTTTACAATTCTTTTTCCCCTACTTTGGTCAAAAAGTCATCTCTCATTCTTTAAAGGTAGCAATGTCAAAAATCAGTTTTTGGTGTTCATCATAGCTACTGCTTTTTTTGCTACCATAGTCATATACATGTATGTTGAAAGCACTTCAGAAATAAACTTGCAACATTATTCCCCTATATAAAGGTCAAAGAATAACAGTTCTCTTTAACGTCACTTGACTTTGAAAAAAATCCATTTCATCTGCCACTTTACCAACTTAAAATCTTTTGGTGTTTGTACATTGATTTTTTAAAATCAATTGCTCAAGAGTCTTTCTCAGTATAAAAAATGAACCAAAATCCACATTCGGTATCTATTTAGTCCACTCTTCTAACATGAAACATTATTTTTTCTTGCTTTTTAAGATCCAAGTAGTCCTTTAGTAGTCCTTATTACATAAAATCAAAAATTTCAATATCAAGTTGCATTTGTGCACTTTCAGTCCATTGTAATTTGATTTATTGCTCTGCTATAGTGCAATGTTAGTGGTTGAATTCAATTTATATTTGATTACATCTGTATGCCACTTTTGCATTCTTACTCAGAAGCTGCAGTGTAGGTTATTGCAGTAATAAATGACCATTTTGTTGAAGGCTTGTTCACTCCATTTTGTGTAATTGTAGCAGGGTAGAACTCTTGAAGGACTACCATTATGTAATCATTTACCTCTCTAATTCTGCTCTTTCTCAGGTGGACATTTTGCCTTCATTGCCTCAGGGAAGGGAATAGAAAAATAAAAAGAAAGAAGGGAAAAAAAGAGGTAATAATGAAATTTTTAAGTTTTAAAATCCTAGACTCTAATAGTACTCAAGTCACAAAATTACTACTGTTTTTCTCTCCAGATCAAAAATGAAACATTATTTCTGGGGTTAGAAAAATGGAGTAAAGTTTAGAAGGGAAGATTCGGTATTATCTTTGGGCTGGAGCTTAGGTTCCTATTCTTTCCCAGGCTAGTTTCAGAGCAGGATGGGAAGTCAATCTTCAAAACTCCAAGTAAATTTGTGTAGTACAAGAGCAGATGAAGTGTACGCAAAAATTCTCGGTTAAATTCTGAAGAACCAACGCAAGGTTCATATGATTAACATTGTATAAGAGGAATAATACATATCAGCACGATGAATTGAAACAAGTGGTCTCAAAACAATCAGTACAGGGACTTGTGGATAACATAAATGTGTGCAGTATGTGGTGGAACTATATTAAATTTATAATATAGGCTCCATGTGAAGAACAAGGTCGCTACTCAGCTTCAGTTGACTGTTTTCAGATAAAAATACAAACTCAGTGTTGCTTGGTCTTGCAATTAATTAAAGTAACCTGGATTGTGATGTTTTTATATCAACTGTCCATATTTTTAAATAGGTTATACACTAACTGGCAACCACTGAGTGACCACTGTTTCTGAGAGACTAGCCTAAGATAGTGTTAAGGGACAGATACATGAGAATGGTGGGAACACGAGATTAAGAGAATAATTCCATAAAATGGGCCTGCTGTGATGACCCCATATGCTTTCTTTGCCAAAAAGTAATTAGCCTGCAGCCCTGCCAGGCCTAAGTGGACTGGATATGTCACAGTCCTCAGCAAACTAAGGCAGGAGCAAAGGTCACAAATCAGTGTAGGTAATGAATGATGGAGGTCAGAAGATGACAACTGGTTATCAAAGATAACAACAGCAACAGGTTGCTGACAATTAACTGCTGAGCTCCTGCTCTTTCCTGCTGTCAGTCAACTCCTTCCTGCTCTTAGTCATGTATACTGGGAAGAAAGAGAAGACAATCATTAAAGAGGGAAGCTCTCAGGTCTATATAAAAGCAAGTCACAACCCCTCCCATGGGCTTTCAGCTCCAAGGCACCCTTCTATTCGGAGAAGTCTGTCTTAATCACTTTCTTAAATAAAACTTGCTCTCTATGCTTGCCTCAGTGTCTCTCTTGTGGATTTAATTTTTAACACCGGGAAACAAGAAACCATTCCAACCTGCACTGGATAGGTATCAATAGTGTTAGAGTACCTTGTGTCAAGGTGTGACAAGAAACAACCCCTGTGAGCACCTCTGACATAGTACAGAGAGCTAATAAACCTGAAGCAGTCTTGTGGTAAGGAGATATACAGAATTCAGTTGTGACCTATTCAGTCTAACAGTGACAATGGACATTTCAAAAGATGCCAACATGGATAGATCATGCCAAAGACTTTCCCATACATATGAATGTATATAACGTGTACACACACACACACACACACAAACACACACACACACATATATATATATAACGTGTACACACACACACACACACATATATATACAATGATGGGCTGACAGATCTGGCTCCATGAGAATGTTATAGGCCAGACTCTAAGGGAAATGACTAAACAGATTCCATTTTGCTCTGAGACTCCATGTTATGTAGGAAATAAGTTTCTTCCATGGGAACACCCCGCCTCTGTGCCCATTATTTAGTGTGACATGTTTGACAATACAGAATGATGATTCCTATGTAAAGAAAAATTGCTCTCTTTTGATTCCTATTGCTCCTAAAAAATGTACCATGTGAACAGTGATTGTGTGGATGTTAGTAACCATTCTTTAGTTTGTATCTAGGTAAGGGTCATTTTGACCCACTTCCCCCTCTGTCGATGATCTCATGATGTTAATGTGTAATTTCGAATCATAGCAACAGATACTTATGATTGATGTAATTTTTGGTATAAGAACCCCCTACAACCCTGCAGTTGGGGCTGTTCTCCCAGTAGCCATTTTTGGGGGAATTTTGTGAGATAGTCAGCTGGCTGGCTTAATAAAGACTCTCAAATTTGGATTTCTCAGTGGTGATCAGTCTGTTCTTAAGTTGTACCCCATAACAATATATTCTTTTCTTGGTACTAGGAGTTGAACCCAGGGGTGCTGAGTCATATCCCCAACCCTTTATATTTATTTATTTTATGTTAATAGAGGGTGTCACTAAATTGCTTAGGGACTTGATGAGTTGCTGAGACTGGCCCTAAAATTGCAATCCTCTTGCCTCAGCCTCTCAAGCCACCACACCCAGTTCCCCTATATCTCTTTACAAAATGTGAACTCCACAAAGCTTATACATATGTGAAAAAGTGGAGAGAGAATTTTAAAAATTGAATGAGATTACATTATGACTATCCTGAGAAATGGATCATTAAAATTGAACTATTTTTAGTTGTAGAAAAATAGTTAAGTTTCTTGCCTACCCAAGTTTGCAGCAGTGATTAATGTTATCTATACAAACAAAAAAATGTCTTCTGTGTTGAATGTGAGATTCTATCAAAAAGTGAATGGAGACCTAATAGACTTTCAATTTTAAGACAGCAGACTAGAACATGTTGAAGTGTCTCATTCCTCACCCACATGCAAACTAAAGAAGAAATCAGATATCATAAAAAATTGATAAAAATGCCACACAAACAAAAAGTAAAATCTCTATAGAAAAGAAACTTTGAGCCATCCTTAAGCACAGGGTGCTACTTAGGCATTCGTACTACAACTGCTACAGGACATAAACATAGCCAAGAAAATTTATGAAAGGATTGTCATGGAAAAGAAATCTAAAACCTAACAACAAACTTCTGAGAAAAAGTAACCCCAAGAAATAGAGTCACACCACTCAAAGAATGACAAACTTGAACCTGAAGAAATTCAATGAAGGACCTCAAAATAAAGGAAATTAACCCCATTAATGTGAGGAAGGGAATCGTTAAGTCAAAAATAGACATGAAAACAAACAATTAAAAATTAAAAACCTCAACAAATGGGCTAAAAAAGGGAGAAAAAATATCTGAAAGGCAAATAAAAAAATAAAATTAACTACAATATCATACTGAGAAATTCTAAAAATGCCACAGAAAAGAACGAGAAGATTAGAAATATGACACTGAAGCAATATGAAGTTCAGTTACAAAGGTTCTAGTGTTTATATAAAAGGAGATCTAATGGAGACAATAAGAATGGAAATGATACATCATTTAAAGAAATAATGACCAAGAATTTCCCTGAATGAAAGGAAGAAAAGTACTGAGTTCCAAATATAATGTTACAATTAAAACTCCATATCTATACATATTTTAGAAGTAATTTGCATGATAACATTATTTGTCAAAAAATAAATTACAAATCAATAGCAAAAATAAATAAAAAATAAGCTATTCATCCATAGATGTATGTGCACATACTCTCAGAGGTTCAAAATAATTTGAGTTAAAGAGGAAATCCTGATGTAAATAACAATATATTTGAAATAAATAAAGTCATATCTAAATTTAAAGTTATAGTTAAAATTTCATTATCTTAGTTTTCATCAATAATTCCTTTGTAATACATTCTGCTAATATTTTTACTTCTTTTTCCAGCTTCTTGTGTTGAAATGGTCTATTTTTCCCATCTGCTTTTTTCTCTGGTAAATGTATTTAAGGCTATATATTCTAAAAAGAAAAATCAGATACAAACACAGGAAAGGACTACACTGTCACTATTTGTAAATGATATGATCTTTTACCTAGAAAGTTCAAGATAATTAACCAACACTTATTATTATAATTAATAAAAAAGTTCAAGTTTGGGGCACAAACAAGATCAATGTAAAACAGCTTTTAAATTGCTGGTGTTTTATTTTCCAGAAACAACCAAAAGAAAGTGAAATAAAAAGGTGAAAAAAATTATGATCATAATCATAACAAAAAAATTAGAAATAAAATTAACCAAAATAAAATATAAAAAATAAATGGAGAGTTGGGCATGGTAGCACATGCCTGAAATCCTAGTGACTCAAGAGGCTGAGACAGGAGGATGGAAAGCCTGAGGCCAGCCTCAGTAATTTAATGAGACCCCATCTCAAAATAAAATAAATTAAAATTAAAATATTAAAAGGAACAAACAAGCAACATGGAAAAACAAGGGAACAGGATGCCCCAAATAAACCAAGATGCCCCAATAAGAGAGTCTACTGACAACATAGTAGAAGAAATGTCCATCAATGAGTTTGGAATGTACATAGTTAAACTGATCTGCCAAGTAAAGGACAGTATAAAGAGTGAAATCAAAGAGAAAATACAGCAAGTGAAAGATCACTTCAATAAATAATTAGAGATTGTGAAAGAAAAAGCAAGTAGAAATCCTCAAAATGAAAAGATCAATAAACCAAATTATAAATTCAATGGAAAGCATCACCAACAGATTAGACTATTTGAAAGACAGAACCTCAGGCAATGAAGACAAAATATTTAATACTGAAAATAAAGTTGACCATGCAGAGAAGAGGATAAGAATCCATGAACAGAACTTCCAAGAATTATGGGATAATGTGAAAAGACCAAATTTCAGAGTTATCAAGATAGATGAAGGAGCATAGATACAAACCAAAGGAATGCAAATAGTTTCAATGACATAATATCAAACAATTTCTTGAATCTAAAGAAAGAAATGGAAAATCAAATACAAGAGGCTTACAGGACCCCAAATGTTCAAAATTACAGCAGACACATACCAAGACACATTATAATGAGAATGACTAAAACACAGAATAAGGATAAAATCTTAAAGGCCATGAGAGAATAAAAGCAAATTACATATATGGGAAAACCAATTCAGATCTCAACTGATTTCTCAATCCAGACCCTCAAAACTAGGAGGTCATGGAACAACATATTTCAAGCTCTTAAAGAAAATGGATGTCATCCAAGAATTTTATATCCATAAAAATTAAGTTTGAGATTTGAAGATGAAATACAAACCTTCCATGATAAACAAAAGTTAAAAGAATTCACAATTAGAAAGCCTGCACTACAGAACATTCTCAACAAAATATTCCATGAGAATAAAGTGAAAAAAAAGTGAAAACCAGCAAAGGGAGGAACAACACTAAAAGAATATCAACCAAATGATAAACTAAATCAAATTGAAAACCAGAAATAAACCAAAATGGGAATACAAATCATGTCTCAATAATAATGTTGAATGTTAATGGCCTAAACTCATCAGTCAAAAGACACAGACTTGCAGATTGGATTAAAAAAATAAGATCCAATAATATGCTATCTCCAAGAGAATCACCTAATAGGCAAAGACATCCACAGACTGAAGGTGAAAGGATGGGAAAAAAATATCACTCATATGGATTGCCTAAACAAGCAGGCATTACCATCCTCATATCACATAAAGTGGACTTCAAGCCAAAGTTAATCAGAAGGGACAAAGAAGAATATTTCATTCTACTAAAAGGAATTATATACCAGCAAGACATAACAATTGTAACTATTTATACCCCAAACAATGGAGTATTTATGTACATCAAACAAACCCTTCTCAATTTCAAGAATCAAATAGACCACAACACAATAATACTGGGAGACTTTAACACACATCTCTCACCACTGAAGAGATCTTAAAAAAAAAATAAATAAACTATAGAACTAAATAATACAATCAATAATTTAGACTTAAAAGACATATATAGACTATTTCACCCATGAATGAGCAAATACACTTTTTTCTCAGCAGCACATGGATCTTTCTCTAAAATAGACCATATCTTATGCCACAAAGCAACTCTTATTTTTGTGTGTGTGTGTGTGTGTGTGGTACTGGGGATCAAACTCAGGGCCTTGTGCTTGCAAGGCAAGCACTCTACCAGCTGAGTTATCTCCCCAGCCCAGCAACTCTTAGTAAATACAAAATAATGGAGAAAATACTCTGTATTCTATCAGATCTTAATGAATTGAAATTAGAAATCAATGACAAAAAATAAAATGGAAGCTACTCTAACACATGGAGACTGAATAATACACTATTGAATGAAGAATGGATAGTAGAAGAAATTAATGAAGAAACAAAAAAAATACTTAGAGGTAAATGAGAATACCAGTACAACACACCAAAATCTCTAGGAAACTATGAAGGCAGTACTAAGAGGAAAGTTCATTGCATTGAGCTCATTTATTAAAAGAATAAAACCACAACAAATAAATGACCTAACATTACAATTCAAAGGAATTCAACAGCAAAACCAGTAGAAAATAGGAAATAATTAAAGTCAGAGCTGTAATCAATGAAATTGAAACAAAAGAAACAATTGAAAATATTGACAAAACAAAAGTTGGATCTTTGAAAAAAAAAATAAAATTGAAAATTTGTAAATCCCTAGCCACACTAAAGAAAAGAGAGAAAACTCAAATTACTAATATTTATAATGAGAAAAGAAATATCATGGCAAATACTACTGAAATACAGAAGATAATTAGAAACTATTTTGAAAATTAATACTCAAATAAAATAGAAAAACTTGAAGACATCAGCAAAATTTCTAGAGACATATGATCTACCCAAACAGAATCAGGAGGACATATACAATTTAAAAAGATGAATTTCGAGCAGTGAAATAGATGATTTCTATTTAAAAGTCTATTTAAAAGTCTACCAACTACTAAAACCCCAGGACCAGATGGATTCGTAACCCAGTTCTACAAGACCTTCAAAGAAGAATTAACACCAATACCTCTCAAACTATTCCATGAAATAGAAAAGGAGGGAACCCTTCCAAACATCATTCTCATACCAAATTCAGACAAAGACACATCAAGGAAAGAAAACTTCAGACCATTATCCCTGATAAAGCTATATGCAAAAATTCTTAATAAAATTCTAGCAAATCACTTACAAAAACATATTAAAAAGATAGTGCACCAAGATCAAGTGGGGTTCATTCCAGGGATGCAGGGTTGGTTTAACATACAGAAATCAATAAACAAAATTCATCATATCAATAGACTTAAAGACAAGAAACATATGATCATCTGAATAGATGCAGAAAAAGCATTTGACAAAATACAGCACTCCTTCATGTTCAAAACACTAGAAAAAGTAGGGACAGTAGGAACATACCTTAACATACTAAAAGTAATATATGCTAATCCCAAGGGCAACATATTCAAAATGGAAAAAGATTGAAAGCAGTCCCTCTAAAACCTTGAGTAAGACAAGGATGTCTTCTTTCATCACTTTTATTCAACATTGTCCTTGAAACTCTAGCCAGAGGAATTAGACAGAAGAAATTAAAAGTATACAAATAGGTAAAGAAGAATTCAGTTTATCACTATTTGCCGATGACATGATTTTATATTTAGAAGACCCAAAAATTTCCACCAAAAACTTCTACAACTAGTAAATGAGTTCAGCAATATAGCAGGATATAAAACCAAATGCGTTCCTTTAAGTCAGTAATGAATCCACTGAAAGATTAATAAAGAAAACTAACCCATTCACAGTAGCCTCGGAAGGAAAATAAAATTCTCCGGAATCAATCTAATGAAAGAAGTGAAAGACCTCTATAATGAAAACTATAGAACATAAAGAAAGAAATTGAAGAAGACCTCAGAAGATGGAAAGACCACCCATGCTCCTGAATATGCAGAATTAATATTGTCAAAATGGCCATACTACCAAAAGTGTTATACAAATTTTATGCAATTCCTATTAAAATTCCAATGACATTCTTCACAGAACTAGAAAAGGCAATCGTGAAAATCATTTGGAAAAATAAGAGACCCAGAATAGCCAAAGCAAACCTGAGCAAGAACAGTGAAGCAGGAGGCATCACTATACCAGGCCTCAAACTATACTACAGAGCTACAGTAATAAAAACGACATGGTATTGGCACCAAAACAGACAGGTAGACCAATGGTACAAAATAGAAGACACAGAGACAATCCCTCTTGAATACAGTTATCTCAAACTAGACAAAGGTGCCAAAAATATTCACTGGAGAAAAAATGGCCTATTCAACAAATGATGCTGGGTAAAATGGAAAACCACATGTAACAAAATGAAATTAAACCTTTATCTTTCACCCTGCATGAAATGCAACTCAAAGTAGATCAAAGACTTAGGCACTAGAACAGAGACCCTGTGCTTACTAGAAGAAAAAGTAGGCCCAAATCTTCACTATGTTGGTCTAGGATCTGACTTCCTTAACAAGACCCCTAAAGTGCAAGAAGTTAAATTAAGAATCAATAAATTGGATGGATTCAAACTAAAAAGCTTTTTCTCAAGGAAAGAAACGATCAATAATGTGAAGACAAAGCCTACAGATTGGGAGAAAATCTGTACCACATGCACTTCAGATAAAGCATAAATCTCTAAGATATATAAAGAACTCAAAAAACTTAACACCAAAAAAATATCAAATAACCCAATCAATAAATGGGCTAAGGAGCTTAACAGACACTTCCTGGAAGAAGATTTACAAACAATCAACAAATACATGAAAAAGTGTTCAACATCTCTAATAATTTGAGAAATGCAAATCAAAACTAAGATTTCTTCTCACTCCAATCAGAATGACAGTTATCAAGAATACAAGTAATAAATGTTGGTGAGGATGTGGGAAAAAGGTACAATCATACATTATTGGTGGGAATGCAAAATATTACAACAATTATGGAAAGCAGTATGAAGATTCCTCAGAAAATTTGGAATGGAACCACCATTTGACCCAGCTATCCCACTCCTCTGTTTATACCCAAATAACTTAAAATCAGCATACTATAGTGACACAGCCACATCAATGTTTATAGCAGGTTAACTCACAATAGCTAAACATGGAACCAACCTTGGTACCCTTCAACAGATGAATGGACAAAGAAAATGTGGCATATATATAGGATGGAACATTACTCAGCTTTAAAGAAGAATGAAATTATGGCATTTGCTGGTAAATGGATGGAGTTGGAGAATATCATGCTAAGTGAAATAAGCCAAACCCAAAAAACTAAAGGCCATATGTTTTCTCTGATATGCGGATGCTAATTTACAATGGGGGAGGGTGTGCTAGGGAAGAATAGTTACTTTATATTAGGTAGAGTGGAGTCAAGGGAGAGGAAGGGGTATGGGGGTAGGAAGGATAATAGTAAAATAGACATTATTACCTCATGTATATATGTGACTGCAGGACTGGTGTCATCCTAAAATATGTACAATCAGAAAAATGAGAAATTGGACTTCATTTATGTATGATTTATCAAAATGTATAAAAGCATTCTACTGTCATGTACAACTAATTAGAAGACATTTTTTTAAATTAATAAGATAAAAATAATATAAAATATTAAAAGGGTTGGAGGTGTGGCTTAGGATTCAACCCCCAGTATCAAATAAATAAATAAATAAAACTACAGCCCATTGAACACTAGTGTCCAGGTAGATAAGTAACTGTGGACCCCAGATTATAATATCCTATGTTCACACAAGTTTTTACTATTAAAAAATGAGTCAAATTTCAATTTAACATTGAATAAATCACAGGATTAGTTTTTCAGGACATGGCCTGTCTTCCTTTCAGTTATTTGCTTTGGTAGGGCTGATGTATAGAAAATGAGTTGACCATCACCTTCTGAAAAGGGCCAGATAAAGTAAATATTTTAGGTTTTGCAGGTCACAGTCTCCATTGTAACTACTTCACATCTGTCATTAAAGTGTTACAGCAATAATAAATTCATAGATATGTGCACACGACTGAGTTCGTCTCTCCAAATGTTGTCAGACTGAATTTAACCCATAGGCAGCAGTTTGTCAATTCATGCTAAAATGCCTTGAACATTTTTTTTTCTTCTTCTTCCTTTTCTTTTTTCAGTACTGGTGTTTGGGGGATTGAACCAAGGGCCTGGTGCATGCTACTGCTGAACCACTAAGCTCACTAAGCTTCCCAGCCTGGTCTCAAACTTGCAATCTTCCTGCCTCAACCTCTCAGGTATTGAGTAGCAAACCGCTAGGGTCACAGGCTAGTGCCACCATGTATATTTCTCACTTCTTAAGAGACAAATTCAACAGTTCCTCAATGCATAATAAAATTAGGTTGGAACTCCGGGGAATGATAGTTAAGATCCATCCCACTGCTTCCAACCCCCTTTTCCAATCTTGTTCTCTAATACACTCCTCCCCTCTAATCCTCTACTTTAATGTTTTAAATGTATTACTGGGACTTTTTTAAAAGTTTTGTCTTTTGGGGCTGAGGTTGTGGCTCAGTGGTAGAGCACTTGCCTGGCATGTGTGAGGCACTGGGTTCCATCCTCAGCACCACATAGAAATAAATGAATAAAATAAAGGTCCATTGACAACTAAAAAAGTATTTTAAAAATTTTGTCTTTTTAAAAATATTCTCTGGACTTTCCCCTAATTAATTCATTCTGCTATTCATTTAGAAAATACTTACAGAGTAATGGTATATGCCAGGTGTGCTTTGCTTGGAGGTAAAAGGTGACACAGTTTACATTTATGTGTGATATAAGATCAACAAATGATTGCATTATCATATAATAAATTCTCTCATGGGACAATAAAGGGTGTTATAGGAAAACATAGGTGGAGGAGATATAAAATGTTTGACCCAACCAATTCAGTACATACTTAGGCCTTACTGTTTCAGCGTATGGGTATTCTGACTCAAATTTATATATCTTTTAATTTTTTCCACAGTCATATTCATATAAACAAATTTTCAATGAGAAGATAATTTCAAGAATAAACTCCATTTAGCCATGTTAAGGTCTTGGTATATTTTTTATCTAGTGCAATTTTAGCTTATGTGGTAGTATTCAGTTTTGATTTCTATCAAGTTTAATTTTTCATGGAACAATATTTGAATGTTTAAATTTGGTTTATATTCAATAATAAATTTTACTATGCAAAATAACCTTTAGTTCTTGCCAAATTTCATGTTGATTAAAAATATCAGTAATACTCACTATGAATATTTATTAGTTATACTTTTGTATGATAAGTCTTTATGAAAGTAGGATGCAAATGTCAATAGGACCAAATGACAGAGTCAAACTCTCTAACTGATATCCTCCAAATTAAGAACTGAGAATGAATGAGTTTGTCAGATAAGGAAATGGGAATGAGTCACATAGGGAAAATGTTTCAACCCAAGAGAGATGAATGAGAGCATGGTGTGTCATAAATTTCTGCTGTTGTATGTATGCTTATATCTTTTCTTCTACTTATAATTTCTTGCCTCCTGTTTTCCATTTGTTGAACCCCTTAGCCTGTTATAAAACAAATTCAAATTATTTCCAGTGGGATGATTTTTAGATTTGAAAGACATGACAATTTTTTGTTTACTGTGTGCATTGTTTGCAAACAGAGAAGTTTGTGATAAGACTATAAGCTAAAGTAGATATTCAAAAAATGGTAGAGATAGATATGATTAAATAGAGAGCGTAGGCTGCTATGATTCAGGTAGAATTGTTATTAAGTAAACACAGAAAGAATAGTCATATCATATGCAATATTTAATTTGTATATGTCTCTTGTTCTAAATAGATAACAGCAAATGTGAGTCCTTAATTTTGTGCAGTTTAGATTTGAATGAGCTCAGTGATACTGTTTATTCCTTTTGTAAAAACAAAGGTCTAAAAATATGGTATTCCTTTTGTAAAAACAAAGGTATAAAAATACGCTGCTTTTATCCTTATAGTCAGTAGTTGACTAATATGGTTATCTCAATTAAAAAATTAAAAAAAAAACAACAGGACGTAAAAAGACTTTTTCAGTCCACTTAGAAACTAATCTTACATTTCACTAAATCTGTCTAGGTTAATAGAATTTTAGTATAGATAAATGAACAACAAAATATGTTCAAATTTATTATTGTCCAAAACTTATATGTGTACTATTTATTTGAAAGTGTACTAAATATGATATGGTATATTTGGAAATTTTATGACATGAGTATTAAGTATTTTATTGAAAAAATAAGTAAGAGTTCTTCATTATTTTATTATATGCTCAGATAGAATAGAACATGGAATTTGTCTACTCTTTTCATTAAGACAAATAAAGCTATAAATGCATATATAAGAAGGATGTTTGGTTGATAAAAACATGGTCATTTATATGCATTCTAGTTTGAAGTTTTTGCTATCTCTTCAAAATAGATTACACAGAGATAGGTTATTTTGCCTCAATATCCTCTAAACTGGATCACTATGTCTAAAGTCACTATGCATGGTTGGTGGAAAATTCAATGATTTAAATAAAGTAAAACTCTTTAGTGCTACATACCCCTAAACTGCAGCTTTAATAAATGATTCTGTAGCTTGCTTTGCTATATTTCACATGACTCTGTGCACCTCCAGAGGACATTGCTTACTCTGCAACAACTGTGAGCATTACAGTATAAGATTCTATGATATTCACCTGAGTTCTAAAATGGTATTCTCTTCAGTTTATATCACAAGTCCCAGATGACTGGACTTAATTCAATTTCACAGCTACCTTCTTAAGAGAGTGTATTAAAGCCAAAGAATTCTTCAATAGAACCAGAGAGCAATGAAGTTCACAAATAGAACCACACCACTTTAGTTACCAATTATATTTCCTCATGAATGAGTTTTTGAGTTACAGCCAAATTTAAAATTAAAAAGATCTGGGCCACATGACCTTCATGAGATGTCTAAGAAGATCCTCATTTCATTAAGAAGAAGGAGCACAATATTGGCTATACTTACTAAATGAGGTCTCCAGTTAAAATGACAATCTGAAACAGACTTAGTAAACTTTGTCAGCTTTTATTTATTTATTTTTGAAATTTCATAGGACATTTCTTCTTGAAATAGCTTTTGAAACGTGGAGCTGCACATCCACATAGAGTTGCAGCAGTATCATTCTTACAGTGTTGCTGGTATTTCTGCTCCTGATTAAAATTCATGTTTTCTTTAAATAGCATGAAATATACTTCTCCAGACCTCTTTGGCCTTGGTCAGGAATGTATAACCACTAAAAACATTTCAGACAGGAGACCGGTAATTAGGCACAGCTTGAAAAGCAAATCAAACTCAAGTCTACTATTGCTCCTGGGGAGAGCCTGGTGATTGCCATTGCAGTGAAGGAATCTCAGATGTGGTTCTACAGAGTTCGCCCAGCCTTCATTATAATTAGACAGCAAAAATAATTAGTAGGTAGAGCTCATGGATTTAATTCATGAAATTTGTTGAGCAGGAAACATATTCTCAATAAAAGCAGAGGAGAGGAGTTTAGTGAAAAAGTGAATAGTCTGGAATTCTTATATGATCAATACAACATGTCAGTTATATTTCTAGAACTTTCTCTAATGCTTAATGGTTAGGCTTCTTTGTGTTGCTTTTCTTTTAAGTCTCTTTTTGTCTTTTACCATTTTGTCTTCCAGACCATCTCATTATAAAGCAAACTGTATTGCATAAATTTTAGTTACCATTCTTTCGTGCTTTGTTACAGATTTGCATGGTTTTTTTCCATTGGAGGAAATGCCATAATTAAGCCCCTGAAAACAGATATATTAAAATTTTACTAAGCTCTGAATCAGATGGCATTGACTGGTTTTTCTACATGTAAATTAATTAAATTACCTATCTACATATGGCTGTATACTTAAAGGTTTTTTGAAAGGCATCATCATTATTATAACATACATACTTTATAGATAGTTTAATTCTTTTCATGAATGTCAGTACTTGTATAACTAGATAAAAAGTGAACATAAAAGTATTATTGCTGGGTACAGTGGAGCATGCCTATAATCCCAGCAGCTAAAGAGGTTGAGGTAAGAGGATCATGAGTCCAAAGCCAGCCTCAGCAACCTAGTGAGGCCCCAAGCAACTCAGTAAGATCCTGTGTCTAAATAAAATACAGAAAAGCCTGAGATGTGACTCAGTGGTTAAGTGCCCCTGGGTTCAATCCCCAGTACAAAAAAAAAAAAAAAAAATAGAAGTGCTATTAACTTTCTTTACTTAATTTGTACAAAGTGCTAATTGTAAAAAGTTAGTAAACTAGGCACAGAGGTGCACACCCATAATTCAAGTGACTTGTGAGGATGAGACTGGAGGATCATAAGTAATAAGTTCTAGGCCAGCCTCAGCATTTTAAAGAGCTCCTGCCTCAAAAAAAAAAAGTACTGGGGATGTTGCTCAGCACCCCTGGGATCAATGCCCAGTATGGAAAAAAAAAGTCCTCTTTGACTACTGCTTGCTTGGGACTTAATTTAACAAATATTCCATGAACACTTTGCAAAAGTAATGTAAAGGTAAAAACACAAATAACTACACCACAAAACATAATGAGTACCATAAACTCCAATACGTACTATGGCTATTAAGATTTAGAAGATAGAGGAGTAATATTCAGTTAGGATAATGGAACAATTTCGTAGTGGAAGTTGCATTTAAGATGAATTTTGAAGGATACGTTGGTAATTAACATATAGAAATAGGAACATTTCATACAGAGGAAAGAGCTTGAAGGAATAAAAGCATGGTGAATGATCAGCAACATCATGCAATTCAGGTTAGTAAGGAATAAATTTGTGAAAGTACATTGAGACCACTTTGTACAAGATTTGCATGCCAGACTTAGAAACATGTAATGATGCAAAAGGATATGGAAAGCCATTAAAAGTTTTTCTCTTGTTTATAATGATGGATAAATGTTTTCAAAGTGCACTTTGGGACAAGTAACAAACAAGTAATGGGTGAAGTGGATTGACAAAGAATCCAAATGAAGGGTACAGTAGGTAAGTGAAGATAGTAATGCAGTTAGGCAGGAAATAACAGGTGAGATACAGTGTAATGGTACTAGAAAGAGAGGACATTTGAGAAATTTTCAGGTAGTAGACACTATAGGACTTAAATTATTGGCACCAAGACATGATAAAAAGAGAGAAATAAAATGATTCTGATTTTTAAGGTTAGAGTTACTAGGAAAATGGAGCTGTAAACAACAAAAAGTAAGAGGGAAGAATTTACTGGAAAATATTAAGGGAGTAATTTCTATTTTCAACAAATGACTATGCTTACATATATACTGTAGATCTACTAGCAAAACTGTTGCCAATAAGTAGCCAACCTCAAGCACAAGATGCTTAAGAGAGGGAACAAAAAGTTACAGTTAAATATTTCTGCGGTTGAATCACTTATTGAAAATTTGGTAGTTTTTACTGTCAATTCTGCCAAGAAATTGAATTGGATTAGAGAGTGAAAGTTCTCAACTAAAGCTCAATGCTGACTTCCAGGAAGTGCATTTTATGCTTTGACAGAGTCGATTTTAATGGAATGCCTAGATAGATTTATATTTTAACAGTATGTAATGAAATTGCTTAAGCCTTCATTATCTGAATAGAACTGTGATTCATATTGGCAAGTCACTAAGAGTTAGAAGGCAGAGAAAGAACAACCAGGAGGATGGCTATTTAATGTTTCAGTTTATAGCATGCAGATAGACTAAAGCCAAGTGGTTAAGAGGGAAGTCTCTGAAGCCAGACTATAGGGTTTGAATTGTGACACTACCCTTTATTTTGTGTGACCTTGGACAATTTTAGTTAACCTCCCTGAACCTCAGTTTCTTTATCTGTACAATGAGAATAATGGTGGCAACTACTTCATGGGATATTGTAACTATTAAAAAGGGTAATACATGTAAAATGAGCATCAGTAATGCTCCAAAATCATTTGGCTTCACCTGGGAATGAAGGTTCTAGTGCAATGCAACATGCTTCTCTGTACAGATCTTACATCCTGGAAATGAGTCAGTTAGATGAATCGATTTCCTCCAATTGCACTGTATGCAGAAAAACCCATTCAACATGCTCTTCAGCTACATCTCATATGACAATGCAAGCTTTGACCTAAGAGAAAGTTTTTCTTTGCTCTACACAAATGGATCACCAGTAACATTTATTGAATGTTCACCCTATGCCAACTGTTTTAATTACTCTACATGAATTAACTTAATATCCCAACAGCCGTATGAGGTAAAGTTCATATATCAGATGAATAAACAGAAGCATAGAGAGGTTAAGTAATACATCTAATATTACACAGTGAGAAATAGAGCTAGAATTTGAACCCTGGCAGTCTGACTCCAGAGTCAATGCTCTTAATTACTATGCTCCATTGCATCTCATTAAGAAAGGGTTTTTCAAACCCATTCATATATTATAAAATATTACAGAGCATGATTAACTAATTTGAAAGAACAAACGGTTTAAGATACTTAGCCTATTAGCAAAAAATAGCTTGAAAGCAGATGCTTTTTATCATCTTTATTTTAATCTATTCATTATAGCAAGATCTCTATTTATAAATGCTATAAAAAGCCAACTTAAATTGTTACATGAACTTGAAAGTAGAGTGCAAATTATGTATATGATAACTGCTTATCTGAAACTCTGTTTACTAAATGACTTTGCTTTGTTAGCCTAATAATTCAAACCCTTTTTAACATCTAATTTAAATGCAAAATTTATTTACTTTCAAGAAGACCTAAGTATATCTTGTTAAACCCCCTTACACAAAGAGATGTTCCTTAGGTAAATTTAAGGTATGATGTTTCCTCAGAGTGCTGTACATTTTATTGCACATGGCTTATATTCAATCTTAAGCAATTCCAGTTCTGGAGGGTGCATTGTGATAACCACATTTCTTTAAAAATCCAAAGTGGTCCAACCTAGCAATTACTCAGAATTAGAAAGGTTTTATTGTAATGCTAAGTCTTTGTATCTGTTCTTCCTCTGCACCAACAATAGTCAAGATTAGAATGATGAAAGAGAAGACAGAGCCAACTCTTGGCTTTTAATTGCCAAAAGACATTTCCCTTGGTTTCTATCAAATCTTGACTTTGAGTTTATTTGGAACTATTAAGGTATTCCTAAGCCTAATTTTCTCAAGTGTGTCCAAGTATACAAATGTAGGATACCTTTATCACTGCATCTTTATTGCATTTCCTTAGTCATCTTGTCATCCTGGTCTGGCTTATAAGTTCAAGGGACAAAAAAAAAAAAAAAAAAAAAAAAAAAAAAAAAAAAAAAAACACTAACTGCGGAGACTTACACTCTTTGGTATTTCTCATTGTCATCTCTATAGTCTCTCTTAATGAAGGGGGTTGGTTAATTAGATTTGCAACGGTGTTGAACTCTGTTTAAAAACAGGCAGTACTTCAAAGTTGTTCAGATCTAAGAGAGCTGGTTGTTATTAATAAAACTGAACACTGGATGGCAGTCCTCACTAATAATAAAATGAAAACTTATTGATAAAACGAAGGATGGCTTCCAAATAATACCTTAGGCAGCCTAAGTATCTTGCCAATTTTAAACAGCTAAAAAGTCAGCAAAGAAGAACTTTGAACAAAGATAGTGACAGAATCAGAATGTTAAAAATAGTGAGCTTTCTTGGTATCGTCATGAATATGTGAAACTTGCTTTTCAGTTGACTTGACAATATTGTATACCAGAATCAGTTTCAGAAGTTTTACTCCAATTTCTAAATGCTCAGTCCAAGACCAGGATTAGATGCTCCTTATTTATTGTCATCTGAAATCCAATCTTGGCTGAAGATACAGCTAGCATGATTATAGTTCAAGGTGAAGTTCAAGGCGAATTTTCCTAAAGAAGAACATTTTAATTTGCTTTTTTTTTTTTTTTTTTTTTTTTGGAGACAGGATCTCACTAAAGTGTCCAGGCTGGCCTTATCGAACTTGGGATCCTCCTGCGTCAGCCTCTGGACGTGTAGCAATTTCTATACATATTAATAGGAAACCATGTGATATTTTGATGCATGTGTACATTGTGTAACATTTAAATGAAGTTAAACTTACCTATTATATCCTCAATCAGCTACCATTTTTATAGTAAAAATATTCAAAATCCTTTCTTCTGCCTTTTTGAAATATATAGCATATAATTGTCTGTAGTCACTCTATTGTGCAACACAACACCAGAGTTTCATACATCTGTGTAACTGTGAATTAGTACCAGTTTTAGTCAGCTATGTTGCTGCTATGACTAAAACACCCAACCAGAACTATTGTAGAGGAGGAAAAGTTTATTTGAGGACTCAGTTTCAGAGATCTTAATCCACAGAAGGCCAGATCCATTACTCAGGGCTTGAGGAGAGGTTGAACATCATGGCAATAGAGATTCACCCCTATGGCCTTGTTGGTTGCAGCCCAAGTGGCCCTTCTGTTGGCTTGTCTCTACTCAATTCCTGCAACTTTCCTAGAATGATGTCCCATGTTAGTGGCATTTCTTAATCTAGGGGTCTCCCATGCAGCTTTGGCTTCCTCCTCAAATCTCTACACATCACCTCTCAGGGGCTGCCTGCAAGGACTCTAGCCCTGCTGCACTTTGCCTGTCCTCACAGGTCTTCCTGTGAAATCTTGGTGGAAGCCTCCGCAACTCCCTAATTCCTGCAGAACAAGCAAGGTATGCTGCCATCTCAAGCAGTAGCCAAGCCTCCAGGGACCCTGACTGCAGCAGCCTCTGACTGCCTGGTTGGTTTATTATGTTGAAAAAACTTCCTAGGCCCCCTTTTGCAAGAAGGATGCTCCAGTGGTCTCTTCTCAAGAGAATTTTTACTTTTATTCCCTTGAACCTGAGATGGATATGAGACAGGTGTGGTCTTGGAGCTCCTCAGATGCACTCAAGCCATTTTTCTTATTGTTTCCGAGCAATCTTTAGCATTTCTTTAATGGCAGTAATGTCTTTAACAACTGAAACTTCCTTAGGCCCAGTTTGACTCCTATCTTTCAAGTCCAAGTTTTTCAAATCTTTCTGTTCTGCTTTCTGCTCCTGAATATCACAATGAATTTGGCTAAAAGTCACCAACAATATCCTTGCCACCACCTGAATTCTATGCTACCTAGACATTTCTTCCACCAGATTAAAAAGTCCATTGCTTTTAAAATCAGCTTCACAAAATCTCAGGACATGGGCAAAAACACAGACAACTTCTCAGCAGAGCACAATGCATAACAACAAATGACCTCTACTCCAAATCCCATATAGTCCTCTTTTTCTGAACCCTCTTGAGCCCTGTCTTCAATGACCATGGTCCTATTGGCATTCTGGTCTTCTGATCTCCCACTAGAATCAGCCATTAATCTCTACTTACAACAATATAAAGCATTTCCTGCTTGCACAGCTAAACATGTCAAAATTCCTCCCACCAATTCCAAAACGCTCCAAATAATTCTGAACCACATGGTAAGGTTAGTCACAGAAATGACCCCATTTCTGGTACCAATTTTGGTTTTAGTCAGCTATTTTGCCACTGTGACTAAAAGACCCAACCAGAACAATTTTAGAGGAGGAAAGGTTTATTTGAGGACTCATGGTTTCAGAGGTTTTAGTCCACAGAAGGCCAGTTTCATTCCTCAGGGCTGGAACATCATGGCAGGAGAGTGTGGTAGAGGGAAGCAGCTCACATGATGATCAGAAAGCCAAGAAAGAGAGTATCCACTCGCCAGATACAAATATATACTCCAAAGGTACATACCCAATGCCCACCTCCTCTAGCCACACCCTACCTGCCTTCAGTTACCCCTCAGTTAATCCCTATCAGGAGATCAATTCATTAATTGGGTTAAGACTCTCACAACCTAGTCATTTCTCCTCTGAACCTCCTTGCATTACTTGTGAGCTTTTGGGGAACACCTCACATCCAAACCATAACAGTACCCATTAGGCAACCTTTACCTTTCCACTTACTCTTTTTCAGGGAAATGCACATTAAAACCACAAATCCACAATGAAATATTACCTCTCTCCAGTAAGAATGACTAGTATCAAAAAGACAAAAGAAGTTCTGACTAAAATGTGGAGAAAAGGGAACACCTGTACACTGTTGGTGGGAATATAAATTAGTATAGCTAAATTTGCTTGATCTTATCCCCAAAAGGTAACCTTGGTAATTTGCCTTCTTCTTTTCTAAACATTGTTCAATCTTATAACCAAGATTGAAAACTATAGAGAATAATATATTTGATTTTTATGCCTAGAGGAATACCTTTTTAAAAATTGAGATGAAAGATAAAAATATCTCATATTTCTATACTTGATCATAGTATAGTGCTGGTACATGGATACTATACTAATATGGACCTGACTTTGAATTCCTACTCTATCACTAAAAGCTGGGTGAACATAGGCAAGTTACTTAATCTCTCTGGTTCTCAGTTTTCTAAATGATAAATGGACAAATCTTTGAAATGATACACTTTCATAGATTTGATATAAATTTCAAATGACATTATGCATGAAAAATGCTTTAGATTATATTGTACATATACTATGTGATTAATGAATATTAACTATTACTATTATCATGATTCAATATTTATTTCACAAATATCATGTATTCATTTTTCCTACATATTTTGTGATCTTTTAGACAAACATCTAATCAAAATATTTGTTAGTGGACTGAGGTGGCTCAGTGAAAGAGCACTTGCCTAGCACCTGTGAGGCACTGGGTTTGATTCTTGGCATCACAAAAAAATAAATGAATAAATTAATAAAGTTATTATGTTCACATACAACTAAAATATAAAAAAAATTGTTAGTGGTTTAAGTTCTTAATTAAATTATGTTAGAATGAATGGCAGTATCTATTAAATATAGAGGAAATAACTTGGAAAACACAGTCTTGACTTATTTGCATAACATAATGTCCTTATAGTTCTATCCATCTTATTGTAAATATACATGCTACAACACAGATAACCTTTAACATTCTGATAGAAAGAGATACCTATTGCATAATGTAATTCATATGAAATCTAGAGAATGAAAATTAAGAAATAGAAAATAGATTAGCAGTTGCCAATAACTGAGGAAAGGGGATAATGCATAGGAAGTGATTGCTAATAGGTGCAGTGTTTCCTTTTGGAGTAACAAAAAATATTCCTAAATTAAAGTTGTAATGGTTACTCAACTTTATGCATATATGAAATGGCACCGAATTGAATGTCTTAAAAGAGATTGAATTTTATAGCACACAATTTGACACCAAAAACAAACAAAAAAAGGCAGTCCAAAATTATAGAAGAAGAACTGATTTTGGAAACATTTCTTCTTCCTTAGTTTGTCCATTTTTATCTTGCATTTTGTGTTTCACTGGTGATTAGCAATAAAATTTCCCCCAGTCCCACCTCTCTCTCTTTCTCTGCCTCTCTTTAAGGGTCTAGATGCTTGTCTTCAGGGTAGTAAAGAAGAGTAAAGTTGAGAAGATGGCATCAAAGTCAACAACCCCAGCAGCCACACTTGGGCAAGGTAAAAGCCAATCAGTACAGTCTATATTACTCAAGGATGAAGAAACAGGGCTGGGGCTGAAGCTCAGTGGTAGAGCACTTGCCAAGCACATGTGAGGAACTGGGTTCAATCTTTAGCACTGCATAAAAATAAACAAATAAAATGAACACATGTTGCCCATCTACAACTACAAAAAAATTAGAAAAAAATAATGAAGAAACAGACTAGTTAGTAGTACTTAAGGCAAAAGATAATATAGGGAGATGATCTAGGTCTAGGTTGTCTTGACCTGAAACTGGAACCCATGTAGAATTTATCAACTAGAAATATAGGCAATATCTACAGGATTTTAAGATACTTAATTGTCTCATTAAGAATATTCTCTGGCACTTAATGACTGAGTCAAACTGAAAGCCTGCTATGTCATGGCTAATGTCCTCCATGCCAAATTAACATTTCTATTTTTAATTTAATATCTTTTATGTATGCTTAGATACCTAATAAGAATAGTAGGATAGACAATCAATCAGAAGAGAGGTGCCAACAAAATGGCAATCTAGAAATTTGCTAGTTATTGATGGGTACTAATGATTTGACACATACCTATGACCCAGGCAGCATAATGCTATCATGTAAGAAGTGCTGGGTTCAATCCCCAGTATCATAAACAAACAAGCATGTATTTTCTAAATTTCTGTGAAATTAATTCTGGGACTTGGCTTAGCCAGTCCCTCTGCTTAGGATCTCACAAGGCTGCTATTCAAGGTGTTCATGGATACACTCTCATCTGGAGCCTCAACTGGTGAAGAAGTTGCATTCATGCTTACTCAGGGTGTTGGAAAACTTCATCCTATTTTAAATGCAGAGGGTTTTGACTTTTTCCTTGCGATCAAGTTGAGGCACTATCTGATCCTAGGGTCTATTTTATGTAAGTCTACTAAAATGATTATTTCTTTCTCTTTTTTTTCTTTTGGAGTACTGAGGAACCCAGAGGTGCTTTATTACTTAGCTAAATCCACAGCTTTTTCTTTTTTATTTTGAGACAGGGTCTCACTAAGTTGCTAAAGTTAGACTCCAACTTGCCATCCTCCTGCCTCAGTCTCCAGAGTCACTGGGATTACAGGCATGCACCACAACTTCCAGCTAAAATGGCTATTTCTTCAAAGATACCAACTCCAGAGTGAGTGCGCTAGCAAAATGCAGTCTTACATAATCATCAAAGTGTTATCATTTCAGTTTTGCTATATTCTATAGATTTTAAACACATTACATTTCCTGCTCTATTTTAGTCCATTTTGTGCTACTATAACAGGTGCTTGGTACTGGGTAATTATTGGAAAGTAGAGAATTAACTTCTTACAGTTTTGAATGCTGGGAAGTCCAAGGTCAAGGGACTTGCATCTGGTGAGGGCCTACTTGCTGTATCATCCCATAACAGAAGGCAGAAGGGCAAGAGGGTATGTGTGACAGAGTAAAAGAGGACTGAACTTACTTTTATAATAAACCTACTCTTGTGATAATAAACCCATTCATGCAATAACAGTATTAATCCATTCACAAGGGGAGTGCCCTCATTACCAAATCACCTCTTAAATGCCTACCTCTTAATACTGTTGCATTGTGGACTAAGTTTTCAAAACAAGAACTTTAAGGAACACATTCACACCATAGCATGTCAACACTCATGGGGAGAGAATTTCACATGAACACAAAGATGCAGGAATCATGTAGTCATCATAATGGCTGCTTGCCCAAAAACATTGACTGATTTTTTAGGTAATTTTAATGATTAGTTTATGAAGCACTATCTGAAATATCTTGAAGTTTTATATTACTTGAAATACATTTTAGAAGTTTATATGTTTTTTTATTCTATTTCTACACCACGTTAAAATAGTATATGAGAAACTTATGATATGCTGTCTTCTTTTTCTTCCTCTTAAGAATCAAGTTAATCCTGACTTCAGCTTTGCTCAGACCTTTATTAGAATGTGGACTTTATTTTAGGGATGTGCAACTTAAGCAAGATGTAGGGAGATGCCCAAAGTAAAAAAAATATCCCCATATGTGTTAAGTGAAAAGTAATTGTATTTAAATTTCATTCACCAAGGGTATGTGTGTGTGTGTGTGTGTGTGTGTGTGTAATATATCAGGAAACAATTACAAACATTTAGTAGATTCTGTACATATTTCAGTAGCTCTTTGGGTGGCTTTTAGGTTTAGTTCTTAAAGACAAGAAAAAGGCCTGCAAAAATCACATTTTAAATTTGTATTTTTTTTACTGACACATAAATGGTATAACCAAATACATACAAATTGTGACTTTTTCAATAAATTTATTTTAAACTGATACTTAAAAAATGGAAATTGCACATATTAATGTGGCATTATGTGCTGTTTCTGTACATGTACACATTGTGTAATGTTTAAGCCTGGTTAAATACATCTATCTCCTCAAATATTTATCATTTCAAAATCTTTTCCTCTAGCTTTGAAATGTATAATACATTATTGTTATCTATAGTCATCCTACTGTGCAATAGCACACCAGAATTCTTATTCCTATCCAACTATAATTTAGTGTCCATTGATCAACCTTTCAACATTCCTCCATTCCTCCTACTCTCCCCAGTCTCTGATAACTGCCATTCTACTCTCAACTTCAATGAGATCAACTTTTTAGATTCCACAAATGAGTGAGATCATGTGGTTCTTATCTTTCAATGTCTGACTTATTTTGCTTAACATAATGATATCCAGTTTCACCCATACATTGCCAATGACAAAATTGTCTTCCTTTTTATGGTTGAATACTTTTCAGTTGTGTGAAGATTACATGAAAGGAACGTCATAATGAAATTGTTGTTAAAGGGAAAGATAAATGAAACACTTTTATACATTTAAGAACACAGTGCAGCTTTACTGCAATGTATCTGTTTAATTTCTGAATTTTTGGAGCATATTTGTATTATCTAAATTGTTCCAGTTTACAGAATATTCAACATACACAGAAGTAGAATTACCATCAAACGTAGTGTCTAAAAAGTGATATTTTGGAAATGAAAACAAATTCAATTAATCATAGTGGTAGGATAACATGCAAAAGTTAGAACTGCCACAGGCAAACTGGGACACATGTTCACTGTAACTAAAACCATATTCCTGACTGGCAGTAATTGGAAGAATGACTAGGAAGAAGGGTTCATTTTTTTCAGGTCCCTGGCAAGCTAGATGATAAGGTTTTTGTGTGTGGAAGTCAGGTCTTAGACTTTCATTGTACCCACAGCATTTAAATGAGTACTACATAATAATAATAACGACAAGAACTTGCTGTGGGTCAGGCATTTTTTCTAAGCACTTTACAAGTATTAACATATTTTAAACACTTCACAGTCCTATGAGGCACTAATTATTTCCTTCTTAAAATAAGGAAACTAAAGATAGAGATATTCATTAAGTTGTCCAAGCTTCCCTAGCACCGAGATTCACATCTCTCATCTCCTCTCTTTTCTACTCATAGGTTTAATTCCCTACTTGTCTCTCCCTCTTCCTTTCCTTCTGCCTCCCTCCCCACCTCCTCCATTCTTTCCCTTATTCTATTTTCTCTGTGTCTCTTTTGTTTCTTTTTCCCTTCTCTTGTTTAATCTCATGATTTTCTTCTATGGCATATCTTATTTTGTGAAAAGTTTCTATTAAGAAAAAAGTGTGTAAACAACTGAATGTTATGTTAAGAATTTTTCTAGTCCTTAAACATTTCAACAAATATAATGTAATAACTACTTTGTGCAAGAACTTATTCTAAAATATAATAAAATATAGACAAATGAAGGCTGAGGATGTAGCTCAGTGGTAGAGTGTTTGTCAGGAGAATCCCCAAGTACAAAGAATATGTAGTTTAATGTAAGAATAAAACAATACATAAATCACAGGAAAATAAGATAAAATATGTTGGCACAGAAGAGTTCACTCTTATAGAGATACTCCCTGCAGTTGAATTCTTCTTGGTATATGCCCCTTTAAAGTTGTGAATGAAGTTTATTTGGATTAATTCCTACCAAGGTGAACTACTGTCTAAATCATGCTTATTTCCTTAGGCTGTAAAAGTTACTTGTACTCACTCTTCTTCTATCCTTAGCAGATTTATTTGATTCTGGCAATAGATACTTATTCAGTACCTCCTCCCTTTCAGGCATAATGCTGGAATTCATAACATTTATCAAGCTCTTTTGAAATTATGTGTACACTGAACTTTCTCTCCCATAAAACCAATTCTTAAACCTGGATACATGGATGTATGAATGTGTGTGATGAAAACCCCTAAAATGTATGCAATATTTGATATATTTGAACTTATGTTCATTTGATGGGGAGAGGTTCAATAGCCTTCACCAGATTTTCAAAAGAGGTTATGTGCCAAAAGACATACCTTCACCATACTTCGACTTTTAAACAACTAAATGGTTATGATCATAAATTCTAGATTCATCCAGACCAACTACAAAATGTGTGGTATGTGGTTACAAAGGGGGTGTGCTCAAAATTTACTAAACCTTCACCATATCAGAGAAATTACCAAATAACTATGATGAAACATAAAGATGCTATATAAATCTCGAAAATCTCAAAACATGGAAAAAATCTAGAATTTCTTTTCCCTAAAATTGTACCTAATGGCTGTTAGGTAAGGAAATATATGGAAAGATTAACATATAATCCTAGGTACTGAAATACATTTTTAAGATTTGTTCATGACAAAGTGTGTATCCTATAATTTTTATCTTTTCCAAACATACAGAAAAAGCAGTTTCTCTTCTTCACCCAGTCGATGCACATAGCTAGCATAATACACTATTTTATTATGAAATGTTATACATGTAGCATGGCCCTTCTATTTAAAATGCTTGTCTAAGAAACTAATGGGTACATTTCTAATTCTCAGGATTTTCAACATTCCTTGATTTATATAATAAAAGATTTCATTGACAAGATAGAAATATTCAACCCGCAGTTAAGCTGTTTGCCTGCAAATTTTGTGCTTCTGTGTGCAAGAGTCCTTGATGATTAGGATTTCAAGGTCATATTGCGAAAGAGCAATTTGGTGCAGAAAATTATTCTGGTCTTTTGAAAGCTTCAGCTATTCACTGCCATAAAATGCATTTTCATAGTTTATCATTAATCTTTATTGGTTGCAGTATACTGACGGAAGATTTGGTTTCACATGCTATGCTCTCTATCTGAGGATTAAAAAATATATATGGGAATGTTCCTGCAATTTTTGTGTATGATTAGACTAAATTATGAACATGATATTTGCTATTTTCACATATCTTCTCCAAGAAGTCTACAAAATTTAAAATTATTTTAAGTAAGTTTTATTGTGTTTCTAATCTGTATGATATATAAGATTAAATACCTGTGTTCCTAATCATATACATATATATGCCTAGAACGTAAAATCAGTCTTTGAATAATATCTGTTTATCATTATCATTATGAAGATCTGCAAGCGTGGGCAGAATGTTGTTAGGAAATAAATGCATTATGAGTGAAAATCATTGTGACTGTGTTATGTGCAAAATCATCCTATACATTTAGCAGTATTCTCATGGTCTGTAGCATATAAGAACCAGAGTTGGCATTTCAGGTTATGCTTAGAGAATGTCCTCCTTAAAACACTGTGGAGAAAAATAGTTCATTTTGTTCCTGTGAAATATGGCAACTGTTCATATTTAATAGTATAGAGATTTCTTGAATTTGTCAATTCAGAGATTTGCAAACACTTTGAGAGCTAGTGAATTTTATGTTACTTTGTTTCTACACTCCTTTTTTTGTTTTGTTTTGTTTTGGGAGTTTTCTTTCAGCATACAATTTAGGAATATACCTTCACAAAAGCAAGCTAAATCTAATCAACATTAATCATGTAGATGAAAACCTGAAAAAGCTAATAAATGTGTTGTGTGTGTGTGTGTGTGTGTGTGTGTGTGTGTCTGTCTGTCCATCGGTTTTGTGGATAAAATCAGGGAATGACAGAATGTCAGATCTGAAAAGTTCCTGAAAGAACATTTAGGCAAAGCATCTCATTTTGCAGGTAGAGAAATTGAGGCTCAGATGAAGAAAATTACTTTGCTGGTATAGGATGTAATGATATAACCTTGTTTTAAACCTGATATTATGCAGAAGTAACCCACACAAATTGCCTATTAAACAATCAAAGGAGAAAGTACTGACATAGCATTTCTACTGAGATCATTAAACAGGAAACATTTTCAAGTGAAGGTGCAGGAAGCACTCAGAGGAAAGGTTTGTTTTCTGTAACATTTTCAGTCTGTTTCACTTAGGATGCCAAACTGATATACCCACTGGGTTTTCCTTGGGGGTTGAGAGATAAGTACAAAATGAGGATAAGAATGTTAAGCTTGGGCTGGAAGTGTAGATCAGTGGTAGAGTTCATGACAAAGGATTCAGCAAAAGGAGCGATAAAATCACAACATAACACTATTCTTAATGCATAGACTTGTAGAAAAATTTTAAAGGCAGCATCTGACAAAAAGCATCAGAGAAATTAAAAAGAAGAGAGAGAAGAAAGACAATGATATTATTCATATATTAATAGCATGTGCTACGAACCCAAGTAATAATACAAATAGGTATATTTTAGTTAAAGAGGGAAATGAAGTTTTTTATTATATTTTGTGCAGAGGAAAATAATTAGCAAGCTTAGTAGACCTAGATAACTATAAGATTTTAAAAGAGTTGTCAAAACCAAAAGAACAGAAAATTAGACCGGACTTAGATGGGATCTTAGAGTCATCTGGTAACCACGGTAGTGCTCACATAGGAACCAACAATCCATGATAACCTCATGTGAATCATGTGTTACATGATAACATTTTACTTCAAGTGTTTACATATTAGAGATAAATTGTATTAGTTAGGGTTCTTCAGAGAAGCAAAACCGATAGTATGCATATATACAAAAGAAAGAAATTGAATGGTGCCCATGTTTAGAGAGGTGGGCATGTCCAAACTCTGCAGGTTGGGACAGCAAGCTGGAGACCCGGGACAGCTGATGTCAAAATTCCCCTCTGAAGGTTAGCTGCTGTAGATGCAAGAGTAATTGATGCTGCAAATAAAACCTAAGGGCAGCCTGCTGGAGAATTACCTCTTGCTCTGGGAAGGCTGGTCATTTTTGTTTTTTTTAATTCAGGCCTTCAATTGATAGAATGAGACCAACCTACATTATCGAGGGAAAACTGATTTATCTAAATTTCACTGATTTAAATGTTAATTTAATCCCAAACATTCTTATAGAAACACCCAGAAAATGTATGACCAAATTTTGGGCAACCTGGATCCAAGCCAAGTTGATCATCACATTAGGGCAATATGAAGACAAAACTATTGCAAAATAATATGTGAGAATTTAGATTAGAATTAACCTTTGTTTATTCCACTCTAAAATTGGTAGCCTCCCTCTTAAGCTCATATAAGTAATGCCCAGATCCCTTTGATAGTTAAAGATAAAGCTGAAGAAAGGGAAATATACTTTTTTTTATACTTGAAAAATAATAAGCATATTTATGGAAATGTAGAGGTAGAATAAGCCTGATGAGGCACAAAGACTTAATGTAATAAACACAGAGTTCTAAGTTTTGCTTCTTTAGCAGCTTTCCACATTGAGCCATAATTGCTAATCTGATTTTGCTAGTGTTGCTATGACTTGCTTGAGATGCTTCATTTAGCTATGAAGCATTTGGCTTGTTGTCTGCTATACTTCCCCCATGGCTGTCTGTGGGTTTTTCTCAAATGCAGGATTAAACCACTTGAGCTTGGCTTATGCAAAATGTCACTCATCAATAAAGTTCTTTTATTCCTCTTCTATTCCCTCATTTGTGAAATTGAGGTAATTGTGTGCATTCTCATGGGATTGTTAATTAATGATTGAATACATATATGTAATTTCTGAGAATAAATTTATGATGTAATTATAAAAAAAGATGAACTAAAAACAATATAAATGTGCAATTTTGCTCTTAGAAAAGCATTTCAACCACAGTTTTAAAGCACATTGTTTTCCTGTAGGTAAACTTTCCCTTCTTTGTTTAAATTTTAGACTTTCAATTCCTTTTGCATAAAAAGAATGTTTTATATCCATAATTATAATGTTTTTACTGTTGAATAAACTTGTGTCACAAATTAGGTATCTATTTAATCCCTGAATACAATTGAATATACTGAAGTTTTGAATTGTATTCTTTGACAACACAAAGTGATTTTGATATTTTCAGTAGTTCAATTAAAAAATTAACTTGGATAATATCTAAATCTATCCTACTTATATAGGCAGGTCCCTACTCTATAACAAAATCTTGGTTAATTAAGTTTTGGTATAACTGTCAACTACTTTATTACACAATCTCCCATTAATTTTAATATATTAAAACCATAAGATAATGCAGTGCAAATATAAAAATTGGTTGCACAGTAGGATTGCAAAACTTGGAAAAAATACAAAATTTCATGAAAGTCTTATTGAAAAACTAAAACTTATTGCAAAATGAGGACAAATGAGGATCTCACTGGGTAAGAAGAGCAAAGCTATAATAATATGATACAACAGGTGCTGCAAAAAGAGTGCTTCAGCTCCAAAGGAATGAGTTCTTTGGGAAAATACATGTAGCAACAAATTTTTGCAAGAATACATTTATCCTATGGTTTGAATGTCTCCTAAAAGGTCATATGTTGGAACCCGAGTTTTCAATGTAGCAGTTTTCAGAGACAGGCCTAGTGGGAGGTCTTTAGGTCATGTGAACTTCACTCTTATTAATGGGTTAATGTTGTTCTCACAGGGGTGAGTTTGTTCTGTGAATGATTCAGTTATTGTGGAAGTGGGTCAGTTCTCATGACAGTGGGTTGTTATAAAGAAGTTGGCATTGTTATTTTTCTCTATTGCATACACTCTCCCTTCCCTTCTGCCCTTCTATCAGATACAACGCAGTTTGAGATACTCACCAGAAGCTGAACAGATGACACTGCTCTTGGACTTCCCAGCCTTCAAAACCATGACCCTAAATAAACCTGTATTCTTTATAAATCCCTTGGTCTCAGGTATTCTCTTATAACAACATGAAATGAACTAAAACACTTCTGATTTTTTTTTGTTCTGAAAGAAAAATAAAGGTCAGAAAAGTAAACAAAATTATGAACTTTGTTTTATTTTCAAAATTTTAATGTTTGTATCATTCTTATACACAATAGTTGAATGTTAAGCACGGTTATAGGGTATATTAGAGAAAGAAGAGTTTCAAAATTGTACTTCCACATACCTTCAGATGAGATCACCATTTCTTTCTTTTCTTTTTTATTTTTGGTACTGTAGATCGAACACAGGGCCTTGTGCATGCAAGGCAAGCACTCTACCGACTGAGCTATCTCCCCAGCCCGAGATAACCATTTCTGATTCATTTTTTTGTGTGAAAAAGTTAGTCAGATTTAACATTACTCACTACATATTGTCATACATTAAAAGAAATAGAAAAGCTATTAAAAACCAACTACAGCTGTTGAAAGTATTCTCAATTAAAGGCTTTCTTATGCTTTGTCAATTTTACAACCAGATTTTGAATAAAATTTCAGAACTTTCTCTCTATATTACTCTCTAATAATGTCTCTCTGAAAGTGCTCACCATGTACTATTAAATATTTTTTTCCAAAAGATGTGCTATGGAACAAAAAATATCCTTTGATCTTAATTTTTTGCTTCTGTTTTATGAGTATATAAGATACTAACAATCTCTCAAACAACCTATCTCTGCATTTCAAGGAATTACAAAATCAAGAACAAAGCAAACCCAGAATCTGTAAAAGGAAAGAAATAATAAAGATCAGAGTTTAAATAAATGAGAGACTAAAATTAGTACAAAGATCAACAGAATGAAAAGTTGGTCTCTCAAAATGATTAATGAAATTGATAAATCCTTAGCTAGACTCATGGAAAAAAAGAGAAGATTCAAAATCAGAGATGCAAAAGGAGACATTACAACTGACATCCCCAAAATTAAAGGCTCATTAGAGACCATTATGGAAAACTATACATCAAAAAATTTGATAACATAGAAAAAACCCAGTTGACATATTCCTGTACACATACATCTTACCAAAATGGAATCATAAGGAAATAGAAAACTTGAAAATATCAATAATGAGAAATGAAAATGCATCAGTATCAAATGTTTCCCCATCAAAGAAAAGTTCAGAACCAGATGACTTCATTGCTGAAAGCTATTATTTAAAGAAGAATTCATATCAATTCTTCTTAAATTATTTCACAACAATGAAGAGAAAGAAATATTTTTCAAACTCATTCTATGAAGCCAGTAATACCACAATATACCACAATGCCAAAACCAGACAAGACACAAAAACAATGAAAAAAAAATATATAGACCAATATCTCAATGAATATAGATGCAAAAATCCTCCAAAAAATACTTCCAAACAATCCAACAGCACATTAACAAGATTATTCATGGGCTAGAGGAATATCTCAGGGGTGCAGTGCTTGTCTAGCATACTCAAGGTCATGAGTTTGATCTCCATTACTGAAAATAAAAAAATAAAAAGAAAAGGAAAGAACGAAAGATTAAGATTCATGTCAGGGATACAACATACATACAAATCAAAAAATGTGATATACCACTTCAACAGAATGAAGGACAGGACAAAAACCATATGATCATCTCAATACATGCGGAAAAGCATTTGATATAATTCCACATTCCTACACGTTAAAAACAGTGAACAAATCAGCTATAGAAGAAATATACCTCAACATAAAAAGATATAACAAGTCAACAGCTAATATAATGCTGAATGGGGCACAGCTGAAGACTTTCTAAGACCTTTAGCAAAAAAAGGACACTCACTTTCACATGCATATTCAACATTTTACTGCAAGTCCTAACTAGAGCAAACAGACAAGGGAAAAAAAAGACATCCAAATTGGAAGAGTCAAATTGTCACTCTTTATAGACGACATGGTCTTATATAGAGAAAGCTCTAAAGATTCCATCATGACTAATAAACAAATGTATCAGAGTTACAGGATACAAAATCAACATACAAAATCCCCTAGCATTGTGGTATACTGATAGAGAATTATCTGAAAAATAAAACTAAGAAAAAAATCTTATTTCCAATAGCTACAAATATGTATATGTTACAATGATATAGTGATTAAAACAGCATGGAATTGGCATAAAAACTGAAACACAAACTAATGGAATGGAATAGAGTGTGTAGAAGAAAATCCACATATTTATATCCAGCTGATCTCCAACAAAGGTCTAAGAACATGGATTGGAGAAAGTACAGTTTTTTTTGGTAAATGATGGTTGGAAAATTGGATATTCTCATCTGGAAGAATGAAACAGGAAAATTCTCTCTCATCATTTATAATCAACTCAAAATGAACAAAAGGTCAAAACTTAAGGCCTAAAACTATGCAAATACTAGAAGAAAGTAGAGTAGAAATGCTTCAGGACATTGAAATGGTCAAGGATATTTTGTAAAAGACCCCAAAAGCACAGGAAACAAAAGCAAAAATAGACAAGTGGGATTATATTAAACTAAAAAGTTTCTACAGAGCAGAGGAAAAAAATCAATAGAGAGATGTAACAACCTATAGAATGGGATAGAATATTTTCAAAGTACATATCTGGTAAAGGATTAGTTACCAGAATATGTGAGGAATGTGAGCAACTCAACACAATTCAACATGGAAAAAGTTCAATTAAAAATGACAAAGATATCTATACAGACATTTTTAAAAGAAAGCAAACAAATAGCTAACAGGCACATGAAAAATGTTCATCATTAATTATTAGGGAAATGCAACTCAAAATCACAAGGAAATAGTGGTTTGTTCTATTTAAACATAGTTATTACCAAAAAAGACAAAAGATAACAAGTTCATGTGAGCATGTGGAGAAAAGTGTAAACTTGTACACCATTGGGAATGTAAATAGGTAGAGCCATGGTAGAAAACAGTACTGATGGTCTTTAAAAAATTAAAAATGAAACTACTGTTGGCATCAAATCTTCTATTCTGCTGCTGCCAGTATTCTGCCCCCCACCACACCATTTTACAACCCAGATCGACAGTCTGCGAACATCCTAGCCAGCCATTGGTCTGCTAGTCAGCCTGCGAACATTCTTGGCAGTCATTGGTCCCATTGCTATTAGCCCACAAAATTCCACTACTTAAGAATAGCTCCTGGGTTATTTTCTCTCTCTCTCCTCCTCACTCTGGCTTTCTCTCTCTGTCTCTCTCTCTCTCTCTCCCTCCCTCTCTTATTTTTTCTCTTTCTCTCTCTCACCCTGTGGGAAGATACTCTGCATGTCCACTTAATAAAATCTCTTGCATGAGTTCCTGAGTCCTGAGTGGTTTCTGGGTGCTTTCACCTACTATCTAATCCAACAATTTCACTACTTACCATATATTCAAAGGAAGTGAAATTAGTATGTTGTAGAGACTTCCGGACTCAAATGTTCATTGCCACTAGTCACAATAGACAAGAAATGGAAATTACCTACATGTCCCTCAACTGGTGAATGGATAAAGAAAATGTGATAGATGTGCAAGGTGGAACACTATTCAGTCATAAAAGGATTAAATCCTGTCATGTGCAACATGGATGGAACTGAAGGTCATCAAGTTCAGTGAAATAAGCCAGGCACAGAAAGACAAGTACCACAATGTGGAATCTAAATAAAATGTGGAATCTTTAAAAAGTTGATCTCATCAAAGTTGAGAGTAGAATGATGGTTTCCAGACTGGATAAAGTAGAAATTAGGGGATTTGGAGGCATAAAGAGAGTTTGATTAATATGTAGTAACATACACTTAAATAGAAGAAAGTCTGGTGTTACATTGCACAATGGGGTGAAAATAGAAAACCATAATGTACCATATATTTTTTTAAAGCCATAATAAAGGATTTTGAATGTTTTCTCCATAAATAAATTGTAATTGTTTGAGTAGTTAGATATGTTTACCCTGATTTGAACATTGCATAATGCATCCATGTATTGCAACATCACATTGTACCTCATAAATATCTATAATTACCTATCAGTTAAAAGTTTTAAAAGATAATTAAAAATCATGACTAGGGTGGAAATACAGTTGTTTGTGAATATTAGTTAACTTTGGTAGAGCTACAGGTTTATTTTATGTTTCTGAGTGTATTCATGATATTTTACAATGGACACATTTTTGTATTCAGAAATAAACATTTTTAATGACCCAGTTGAAATGCTTCATTAAAGAAATTACAGCCTACAGGAAAATGTTGGTTTAAATTTAGCTTATATTTATGTCTGTATCTTTCTGTCATGTGTGTGTCAAATATCAGTGTGTGTGTGTGTGTGTGTGTGTGTGTGTGTGTGTGTAATGATTTTCCAGTCCTCAACTTGTCTGTCTCCATTCCATTGGGAGAGAAGTGGAAGGTCAAGAGAGGAGGTATCCTGCACACTACTCAAAATCTTCTCAAAACTAGAATAGTGGCCCACTGAAAAGAAAATGGATGTTTCCCTTCATTTACTGCATGATCATGGGGATAAATGATATTTCAAAATCTTATAATAAGAGTATTGTTGTTGAGAGCTGCAAATAAATCATTGCTTTGAACTCCATAACCTTGGACAGAGAGACTCTGCTTCTGGGAATCATTCCACAGGATGGTGCTGGAAGATACACCCATTTACAGGTGACCTCTGTTAATGGGGCAGATTCCATGCCTGGTGTGGAATTTATGACTTCCATAGCTTTGAATTCAAATGCCTGCTGCCCGGGAATGGAAGAAATATGGGCACACTCAAGAGCCTTAAGGCACCAGCTGTCCTGAGCTAGAGAAGATATCACGCAAGTAGAAAAGCCTCAGTTAACTTGTTCCTGCTTGACTTCGCTTTTGTTTACCTTGAAGAATTTTTTCTCACAATAAATCCTTTTGATGTTTTTTTCCCTATAAAATAAAGCATGTAAAGTCTTGCTCTTTGTTAGAGGTCAGATCCATCTGCCTGACTCAACCCAACAGGTCTTGCTCTCTAACTATTTTCATTTTCTTTGTCTTTATTTCTTTTATTTTTTTATAACTTTAAATTTTCTCAATCCAACCCATAACCTTCAATTGGGGAACTGTTCATTCACTGCACAGGACACAGTGAGATATAGCTTAAATCAGCTGTATTTGAGTCAATGGCTGAAAGATAGACTTACCAAACTTGTTTTTGTACACTAACATAAAGGGAAATTTTCTAATTGAATAGTGACCTAAGAAAAATCTTGATTTTAAAAATAATCGTATTATAAGATAGGCTTCTAATACTTTGCATTTTATAGATTATGCAGATATTCCTGTGTATCACATAGTGACTAAATTTAGCTCATGAAGCATAATAGAATTATTAACATATACACTTTATTGTGAGATTTCCCCCAGGTAACTCTATAATTAGTTGGTTAGCAAGGTAAGCTATGAACATTGCTGAGTACCTAGAAGCCATTTATGATCTGATTCTGCATTCTCTACTCATAGCTAGTTGAGTTCCCACTGAAGTATGATTGAAATTATGTTTTTTTATTGGATAAAAAAGTAGACAATTGTAATGAATTAATATATTAAAGAAATAACCTAATATTCAGTACACTATTTTTTGCATTTTTTCCTTTTATTTTTAATTGACAGATAATAGTAATTATATCTACTTATAGGGGTAGAACCTAATGTTTTGAAATATGTAGACATTATGTAATAATTAAATCAATGTAACATATATATCATCTTATCTATTTACTTTTTGTGAGAAGAAAATTTGAAATTTACTCTCAACAATATTGAAATATACATTAACTAATAAATATGTGTTAGCTTTACACTGCTATGACAAAGTATCTGACAAAATCAACTTAAGGGAGAAAATAATTATTTTGGCTCTTTATTACAGAAACTTCAGTCCATGGGCACTTAGCTCCATTGTTTCTGGGTCTGTGATGAGGTAGAGCACCCTGGCAAGGAAAGTATGGTGGAGCAGAGCTGCTCAGCTCATGATGACCTAAAAGCAGAGAGAGAGAGAGGAAGGGGCTCAGGTCCCAATATAACTTTTAAAGGTATGCCCCCCAAAACTTACTTCCTCCAACTGGATCTAACTCTCTAAAGTTCCTACCACCTCCAAATAACACCACCAGCTAGGGACCAAGCTTTCAACACTGAGCTTTTGAGGAACATTCCAGATCCAAACTACAACAATATGCCATATAATAAATCTCAAAACTAATACTGATACATATCAGTCAGGGGCCTGGCAGGAAAGAATGGTGCATGCAACTAAGTAATGTGAGAGAGCTTAATAAAGGTATTTTTGTTTATTTGTTTTGATTTTTAACAAAGAATTGAGCACAGTGTAAGAAAACCATAAGAGACAGTGAAGTTTACAGGAGCTGGTAGTATTCAAGAGTGTTATCTCCCACCCCCAACACCTTGGAATGAAGGCCATGGGAGGAAGTCTTGAAGTAAGAGCAAAAGAGGGGATGTGTGTAGAGAGGCTCATTGACAGGAGCTTTGATCACTGGTTAAAGGAAGAAGAGAGCCTACAGTGACCCTGAAGGGAGTTATCCAGAAGAACAAATAACCCAAATCACTATCCTCCCTCTTCACCATCTCCTCCCAGTTATTTTTACCAACTTGAAAAGACTGAGAGCAAAGTTGCCTTGTGGTGTAATATATACATATTAACCTCTCTAAGCATGGATGAGGGTAGAGAAGAGTGAAGACAAACAGATGGAATGCAGAACATCCACCTCCTTGGCTCTGGGTAGACAGAACAGATATGAGCTCTGTTTCCATAT